>NC_056726.1:1921470700-1921770700 GCF_019279795.1 Protopterus annectens
GAAGAGAACTGAGTACTTATCTTTATTACAACTAAAACAGAAGACTGAAACAAGGCTAGAAAGGCACAACAGGATACCGGACCACAGCATGCTGGACCCGTTAGATGGTGAAGACCTGGTACCACAACAATGACAACGGGAGTATTTAACACCTCAGGATGCTTGCCGCCACAAGAACTTCCTACAACAAGGCAAGAAAATACTACCGTTTATGTTCTGCCCCTCAGCTGACTCATGGTTACTAAGGTCAGTGCTGCCACCAACAGCACTAGGGCTAGGCTCAGATTTTGTTTTTTTTGATAATAGCAAATATGTGGAATAATGTCCAAACAGACATTAGACAAATTGAGAGTATCCGAGTTTTCAAATCTAAACTCAAGGATTACTTGAAATCCACAATAGCCTGTAAATATTCAGTCATACCTAAATAATTACTTCTAGACATCTATGGTGGTGCAGTGGTAGTGTTGTTGCCTCACAGCAAGAGGTTCTCCTGTTCAGTTCTTGGCTGAAGTGCAGGGACTGCCTTCTGTGTGGAGTCTGCATGTCCTCCCCGCTGTTGGCTGGGCGTTTGAAAGACAGGCATAAATGGCCATGCCTTCGTTGAAGGTTGAACATCGAGCTGGCACCTCGGTGTTCATCATAATCTACTGCCAATCATTAGCGGACTGGAGTTCCGCTGCGGCGACCTCTAACTGGGAAAAGCCGAAAGACAACAACAACACGACCATCAGCCAAGAATGTGTTTGCTGCTAGTGATACTATTTGAAAATAATACCTGACTAAAAGATTTGAGTTTCAGAACTACATATACAATAGCCTAAGATAATAATGTAAATGTTACATTGTAAGTTATTATATATATTGGAAAATTTTGTATCATATGTCTTATAATGCATGTGTGTATGTTATAGGTGCCTAACTGCCTATATCTATACGGTTTGTACTTTTTTGAATGGAGATTATATAACTGCATGCTACTTGTATTATCCCAGCTAGTGATTTCCTCCCTAGGCCACTCCTGAAAATGCTAGACAAAACCCAATCAGAATTTCACAGTGAACAAAGAGAAATAAATAAAAATGGATTTCCATTTTAAATAACCACAACTTAATGTCATTCGTCATCGCTAAATAAACTTTAGGAGACCATTTGCAAAACCTGTTTATACTCAACAAAGTAAGACAGTCTTATTTCATCTTCATAGAACATTCTGTTTTGCTTAATATCCTTTGGGGCCATATATATGTGTGATAATACTGAGCTGTTGTATGTTCTAAGCCTTGGAGCTTAACTGTTGTCTCATTATTTCAACTTCATGTAACAGATAATCTAATGCAGCAGGTTAACTTTACCACAACCACAGAATGGCACATACCATGTAGAGCAGATAACATTATTCTTAATTTAAAGGGAGCTACTGTATTTTCTAAGTTAGACATAAATGAGGGATGCTACCAACTTTTTACCTAGAGAATAATCAGTTAACCCTCCCAGGCTTTCCTGCTGCACTGCGGGAAACTCAACTGCTCAATGCTGCACTGTGAGCAACTCAAGTTAAGCACTGAGCATCACCGCCACACTCTTTTATCTCTTATCATCAGTACGTTCATAGGTTCACAGGTATGTACTAGGCTATTGGCCCTAGAGTCTATATAAGCCTAGCCAAAAAGGTACCCTGGCTTTCTCCACCCAAAAAACGATTTTCCTATGCCCCTGTTGAGCAGAGCCACAGAAGTGATCCCCAAGGGTTAATTTCCTATTTCCCATCCAATCATCAAGATTTTTCTTGAAGAGTGCTAATGAGAGCTTTGTTTGATATAGATAGGTAGTTTGTTCCAGAGTATGGGAAGTCTCTGGGACAAGAATCTATCCTTCCAGCATGTTCTGTTTATTGTGGTGACAAGGTTTAGGTCCCTAGAGTGTGTAGCTCGGAGGGATTGGGATTTCTTTAAGTGGAGCATGTCCAACAGCTCTGGGTTTGACATAGCTTTGTATGTTAGGCAGAGATCGCCTCTGAGTAGGTGATATGCAACAGAGTAAAGCTGCAGTTTTTTGAGAAGGTCTTCATAGGGCATCTGTTTGAGGCCAGTAATCCTCTTTGTGAGGTATTTCTGTGGCCTTTCCAGTTGTTGTAGATGTCTTGTGAAGTACATACCATTAGACCCGTTAGAGAGTACAACAACCCTTTTGGTATGTACCTCACAAGACATCTACAACAACTGGAAAGGCTGGCAATCTTCTTTTTGAGGTATTTCTGCAGCCTTTCCAGTTGTTGTAGATGTCTTGTGAGGTATATACCAAAAGGGGCGTTGTACTCTATAATGGGTCTAATGAGTGGTGAGTAGAGGGGAACAATGACCTCTTTTTTCCTGGATGAGAAACCTTTCGTGGTGAGGTGTGCCATGTAGAAGGATTTCCTGACTATTGTGGCGATGTGATTATCAAAGGAGAGACTACTGTCCACCTGTGCCCCAAGGTCTCTTATCACACTTTCGGTGTTAAGTAGACTACCGCTTATGTGGTAGTTCATGGGTACAGAGTTTTTACCAAAGGGGATGACAATGCACTTTTTGGCATTGAGCTTGAGGCCATGGCTTTGACACCAGGCATATGTCTCACTGAGGCCCTTTTGTAGGCTGTCCACATCATTAGGAGTTTGGATTATGGCTCCTAGTTTTCAGACATCTGTGAACTTCATTAGCCAAAGACCTTCTGTGTTAGCCTGTACTTCAGAGAAGTAGATACCAAACAGGAGAGGACCCAGGACTGAACCCTGTGGTACTTCACTTGTCACTGGTCTGAAGTCAGATTTGGAGTCTGATACTTTCACAGTATGGGTTCTGTCAGTGAGCCAGTTTGCAACCCATCTTGTGACATAGGGATTTATACCTAATTTAGTGAGTGTATCTATAATTCTAGAGTGGGGGATGGTGTCGAAATCTTTGGCGAGATCTATATAGGCTGTGTGAACCACCTTACCCTCGTCTATGGCTTTGGCTTAGGAGACAGGATCTGCCTTTTAAAAACCTGAACTGGGTAGGGTGCATAGTTTGGAGATTACCAATGCCTTTGTTTATAAATTCCATGATAATATGTTCCATGGCCTTACAGACCAGGCTCATCAGGCCAATGGGGCGGTAGTTCCTGGGTCCGTGGTGGCTCACCCTTTGTGGAGTGGCATAACCATCACTGTGTGCCATTCAGTAAGCACAAAGCCTGAGGTGAGGCTATGATTGAACATAGTACTTAGGTGAGGTGCCAGTTCATTCTGTAGTTCATGTAGAACACAGACTGGGGATGTTGTCAGGTCCCATGGATGCTGTGTTCCTGGCTTTGAAGAGTGTGGATTTAACCTGTGAAGCCGTATTTGCAGGCACTTTGCATTCTTCCAGTATAGAGATGGGCCCTTTAGGGGGTGAGAGGGGGGCAAAGTTAGCACTGAACCTATCTGCCAGGATGTTGACAATATCAGTTGGTTCTGTATATTTAGTGCCATTGTGCTGTAACTCAGAGAAGATCTGAGTGTTGCCATTGAGGTTCTTGACATAGCCATAGAATGCTTTGTGGTTGTCTTTAGAATCAGTGGTGATTTTGTTTTCGTAACTAGCTGTGGAGGATTTTATGAGGGATCTCAGCTCCTTACTGAGACAAGGGAGTTCCTCCAATCATGGGATTTTACTCTTTTTTGCAACAGTTTCTTTATTCTGTTGTAGAGTTTGTTTATGGCAGGGGACCACCAAATTGGGTTTCTTTCTTTGGAGGATAGCATCTTGGTTCTGTTAGGGATAGCATGATCCATGCACTCATGTAAGTGCTTGTAAAGTGCATTTTTGTAGGATTCAGCAGTCGTACCTCTATTGTCCATCTGCATAGGTGTCGTGAAGTTTGCCACTTCTGTCTTAAGAAGCATGAAGTTGACTTTGGAGAAATTTTTTACAGTGGTTTCCCTAATGGGGATGGGGGCGGGATGTGGATGTCTAGGGTGATTAGCTTGTGGTCGGATCTGACCAATGAGGAATTGACCTCTGGTGTGGAACACTGATTTCCCATGTTGGTAATGACCAGGTCGAGATATTACTGCCCATGGTGGGGGTGTGGATAAGTTGATCCAAGGCACTAGAATTTATGAATTCCAGAAAACATTGAGCAAAAGAGTTGGTACATGAGTAGTTTGCCCAGTTAATGGTAGGGAAGTTGAAATTGCCCATTATTAGGGTATTGGGTTGTACCCTAATATTTTCCAGTGTATCAAGAAATGAGGAGTGGGAATCCTGGGGCATGATGAGGGTTCTGTAGCAAGCTACAATTTGGATTGCGGTCTTGCCCAGAGTTAGTTGCACTTGGATAACCATGGATGCATTATGCTGAGCAACTAGCCTGGAGGTGTGGATATCCTTATTGAATATGGACATGCCTCCGCATTTAGTGTTGCAGTCCAGGTTAGGTGGCCAAAAGGTGTGGTATGAATTATAGCCTGGTAATGCAGGGGGTGCTTTCTGGAGCCTTGAACCAGGTCTCTGTCACTGCACAGCTGTTGATGTTCTCCATTTTTAGGAGTGCCTCGAGTAAATCCATTTTGAGGTTTACACTTCTAGCATTGAGTAGCATTACCCTCAGATTTTGCTTGCTTGTACCTGTTATTGTGGTTAATTTGTCATTTGAACCTTGCCTAAAAAAGGCACTATAACTGCAAGACCCTTAGCCAGTATCCAGAATCCCAAAGGCGACAGGTGCAGGCCATCTCTGGCAAAGCATGGTGGTCTGTTGATCATGTCATCCCAGGCAGACAGATACTGGATCCCCTTAGAATGACACCAGAAGCTTAGTCAATTGTTAAAGTCAATCATTTTGTCCTTGAATAGAATAAGTCTCCTTATTAACCCTAGAGCAAAAGCTGATCTAACTTGCCCACCCCCTATCAGTGCTTACAGTTTAACCTGCTACTATGGACAGTCAGTTTCCCAACATTTCCCCAGCCAACCTGATTGACATGAGCATCCTAAGGCAATATAGTAATTGCCTCATGTATACTGACAACCACTTGCTTCTACAACAAACAAATACATATGTAAGAAATGTAACTATAGTATGAAACTGAAATCAAACCTCTCATGTAACAATAAACAAGACAACAAACAGCTTGTTAGCACACACACACACATTTACTTACACATAATAAAGTTATGACACATAAACCCACATATGCAGAGGTACTCACTAAGACCCTACCAAAACAACTGTGACCTCCCAAGTGCAAACAACTCACACATACTAGAGCATGACCAAAATCTACTACACATAACAACACACATACCAGTGTCTCAGTGAATAAGCCTCTAAGGCAGAACACCTCAAAATCAAATATCCTGCTCATAACAGATTCCATAGTGAGATGCACAGATGTCCCCCTCACCATGCTGGACAAGGAGAAGGTCATAGTCAGCTGTCTGTCAGGCATCAGGATACATCAAATCATGCACTCAGTCAAATCATTCAACAACAATTATAGTTAAGACTCTGTCATAGTACATGTTGGGGAGAATGACTTGGCACATACCTCCCTGGTATATGTATGAAGTGAAACATGACTGAACTCTCAGATTATGTGTCCCAGACAGGTATGTTGCTAGCCCTAAGCAGCATTCTACCTTCACCCAGGATGATGCCACAATATAAACAAACAATGATTCACTTCAACAATTGGCTTAGCTTCTGGTGGCAATCCAGGGGGATCTAGTATCTGTCAGCCTGGGAAGACATGGTTGACAGATCATGTCGCTTTGCTAGAGATAGTCTTCACCTGTTTCCTATAGGCTTTTGAATACTGGACAAAGATGACTGCATCCCCCATAGTGCCTTTTTTGGCAATACTAAATCAACAAAACTTCCTAAATATAAAATCTACTGCAGACAAACTCAAGGTTATGTTGCTTAATGTCAGAAGTTTAAACAGGACAAGTGGGCGACATATATGAGCACAAGCTTGATTGCCCTGAGGTTCCTGGATTTTGTTAATACAAATGCTCTGGAACAGTTAGTCTGCACCTCCAAACACTTGACCTGACCCAGTTCGGCTTTGTTAAGGGCAGATCATGCCTAGTAAACCTGGTTGACTTCTTTGAGACAGTCACCAAGGCCATAGATGAGGGGAAGGTAGTTCACACAGCCTACCTTGACCTCGCCAAGGCTTTTGACACCATTCCCCACTTGGGAATTTTAGAAAAACTCACCAGCCTGAACCCCTACATCATGAGATGGGTTGCCAGCTGGCTTACAGACAGAACTTACACAGTAAGAATAGCGGGCTCCAGTTCCAACTCTAAATCAGTCACAAGTGGTGTCCCACAAGGCTTGGTCCTGTGACCCCTACTGTTCGGCATATACTTTTCAGAAGTACAGGCAAACACAGGATGACTATAGGTAACCAAGTTCGCTGATGACTGCAAACTGGGAGCAATAATTGACTCTCTGGCTGACACAGACATTCTCCAAAAGGACCTTACTGAGACGGACATCTGGTGTCAAAGTCATGGTCTCAAGCTAAATGCCAAAAAATGCATAGTCATCCCGTTTGGAAAAAAACAAAACACCCATGAATTACAACATAGGTGGCAGCCCCCTTAATAGAGAAGAGGTAATAAGAGATCTGGGGACACAGGTAGATAGTAATCTCTCCTTTGACAATCATATTGCCAATGCAGTTAGGAAATCCTCCTATGTAGCCCATCTAATTACTAAAGGGTTCGCATCTAGAAATAAAGAGGTTATAGTGCCCCTCTACTAGTCACTCAACAGACCCATCATAGAGTACAATGTCCCATTTGGGATGTACCTCACAAGACACTTCCAACAGCTGGAAAGACCACAAAAGTACCTCACCAAGAGGATTACTGGCCTCAAACATGTGCCCTATGCAGCCCGACTGGAAAAATTCCAGCTGTACTAAGTCGCATATCGCTTGCTCAGAGGTGATCTCTGCCTGACTTACAAAGCCCTGTCTAACTCAGAATTGATGGACATGCTCCACCTAAAGAAATCCAAGTCACTGTGAGCCACTAGCTCTAGTGAGCTAAACCTTTCCACAACAACAAATAGAACATGCTGGAGGGATAAAGTCCTGTCACAGAGACTCCACATGCTTTGGAACAAAATTCCTAACTACATTAGGCAGAACCCTTCACTAACACTCTCAAAGAGAAACCTTGATGAGTTCATAGGTTCATAGGTAGGTAGGTTCATAGATAGGTACTAGGCAACTGGCCCTGGGGCCTATACAAGCTCAGCCAAAAAGGTACCCTGGCTTTTTCCACCCAAGAAAATTATTTTCATGTGCCACTGTCGAGCAGAGCCACAGAGGTGATCCCTGGGGTAATTTCTTATTTCCCATCCAATCATCAAGATTTTTCTTGAAGAGTGCTAATGAGGAGCTTTGATTGATATAGACAGGTAGTTTATTCCAGAGTATGGGCAGTCTCTGGGACAGGAATCTATCCCTCCGGCATGTTCTGTTTATTGTGGTGACAAGGTTTAGGTCACTAGAGCGTGTAGCTTGGAGGGATTGGGATTTCTTTAAGTGGAGCATGTCCAACAGCTCTGGGTTTGACATAGCTTTGTATGTTAGGCAGAGATCACCTCTTAGTAGGCAATATGCAATGGAGTAAAGCTGGAGTTTTTTGAGTTGGTCTGCGTAGGGCATCTGTTTGAGTCCGGTAATCCTCTTTGTGAGGTATTTCTGCAGCCTTTCCAGTTGTTGTAGATATCTTGTGAGGTACATACCAAATGGGGCATTGTACTCTATAATGGGTCTAATGAGAGATGAGTAGAGGGGAACAATGACCTCTTTTTTTCTGGATGAGAAACCTTTTGTGATGAGGTGTGCCACGCAGAAGGATTTCCTGACTACTGTGGTGATGTGATTATCAAAGGAGAGACTACTGTCCACCTGTGTCCCAAGGTTTCTTATCACACTTTCGGTGTTAAGTATACTACCACCTATGTTGTAGTTCATGGGTACAGAGTTTTTACCAAAGGGGATGACAATGCACTTTTTGGCATTGAGCTTGAGGCCATGGCTTTGACACCAGGCATCTGTCTCAGTGAGGCCCTTTTGTAGAATGTCCACATTGTTAGGAGTTTCGATTATGGCTCCTAGTTTGCAGTCATCTGAGAACTTCATTAGCCAAAGACCTTCTGTGTTAGCCTGCACTTTAGAGAAGTAGATACCAAACAGGAGAGGACCCAAGACTGAACCCTGTGGTACTCCACTTGTCACTGGTCTGAAGTCGGAATTAGAGTCTGCTACTTTCACAGTGTGGGTTCTGTCAGTGAGCCAGTTGGCAACCCATCTTGTGACATAGGGATTTATACCTAGTTTAGTGAGTTTATCTATAATTCCAGAGTGGGGGATGGTGTTGAAAGCCTTGGGAAGATCTAGATAGGCTGTGTGAACCACCTTACCATTGGCTACTGCTTTGGTGACTGCTTCAAAGAAGTCTATCAGGTTTAGGAAATATGATCTGCCTTTTACAAACCCGAACTGGGTTGGGTCCAGAGTTTGGAGATTACCAATGTCTTTGTTTATAAGTTCCATAATGATACGTTCCATGGCCTTGCAGACCAGGCTGGTCAGGCTAATGGGGCGGTAGTTCCCGGGGTCCGTGGTGGCTCCCCCCTTATGGAGTGGGATAACCGTCACTATACGCCATTCAGCAGGCACAAAGCCTGAGATGAGGCTATGATTGAACATGGTACTTAGGTGGGGTGCCAATTCATTCTGTAGTTCATGTAGAACGCAGCCTGGGATGTTGACTGATCCTCATGGATGCTGAGTTCTTGGCTTTGGAGAGTGTGGTTTTTAACTGTGCAGCCGTGATTACAGGAACTTTGCATTCTTCTGGTATAGAGATGGGCTCTTTAGGGGGTGAGAGGGGGGTAAAGTTAGCACTGAACCTATCTGCCACGATGTTGGCAATATCAGTTGGGTTTGTATATTTAGTGCCATTATGCTTTAACTCAGACCAGATCTGAGTGTTGCCATTGAGATTCTTGACATAGCTATAGAATGCTTTGTGGTTGTCTTTAGAATCAGTGCTTATAAAGTGCAATTGTGTAGGATTCAGTAGTCGTTACTGTATTGTCCATCTGCATGGGTGTCATGAAGTTCACCACTTCTGGCTTAAGAAGCATGAAGTTGCCTTTGGAGAAATTGTTTACCATGGTTTCCTTAATGGGGGGTGGGGGCAGGATGTGGATATATAGGGTAATTAGCTTATGGTCGGATCGGACCAATGATGCATTGACTTCAGGTGGGGAACACCGGTCACTCATGTTGGTAATGACTAGATCTAGAATATTGTTGCCCCTGGTGGAGGTGTGGATAAGTTGATACAGGGCATTGGAATTTATGAATTCCAGAAAGCGTTGAGCGAAGGAGTTGGTACATGAGTAGTTTTCCCAGTTAATGGTGGGGTAGTTGAAATTGCCCATTATTAGGGTGTATGGTTGAACCCTAATATTTTCCAGTACATCAAGAAAAGAGGAGTGGGAATCCTGGGGCATGGTGGGTGATCTGTAGCAAGCTACAATTTGGATTGCAGTTTTGCCCAGAGTTAGTTGCACTTGGATAACCTCGGCTGCATTATGCTGAGCAACTAGCCTGGAGGTGTGGATATCCTTAATGAATATGGACACACCTCCACCTTTGGTGTTCTGGTCCAGGTTACATGGCCGAAAAGTGCGGTATGAGTTATATCCTGGTAGTGCAGGGGTGCTCTCTGGAGCCTTGAACCAGGTCTTAGTCACTGCACAGATATCGATGTTCTCCATTTTAAGGAGTGCCTTGAGTGAGTGCATTTTGAGATTTAGACTTCTAGCATTGAGTAGCATCACCCTCTGATTTTGCTTGCCTGTTCCTATTATGGTGGTGAATTTGTCATTTGAACCTTGCCTAAAAAAGGCACTATATGGGTGGCAAGAACCTTAGCCAGTATCCGGAATCCCGGGGGTGACAGGTGCAGGCCATCTTTGGCAAGGCATCATGGTCTGTCGACCGTGGCAACCCAGGCAGACAGATACTGGATCCCTTTAGAATGGCACCAGAAGCTCAGCCAATTGTTGAAGTCAATCATTTTGTCCTTGTACTGCAGCATCATTCTGGGTGATGGCAGTATGCTACTCAGGGCTAGGGTCATACCTGCCTGGGCTACAAGATTGGAGAGCTCTTCCATGTCTCTTTTCATGTAGTCCAGGGAGGTACGTCTCAGGTCGTTCACACCAACATGGACAATGACAGAGTCATATTTGTACTTGTTGTGGAATGACCTGAGTGTGTGGGTTATGTGGCGGATTCTGGCACCCGACAGGCAGCTGACAGTAACCTTCTTCTTGTTTAACCTGGTGAGTGGGACATCAGTGTGCCTGACTATAGAGTCACTTATGACTAGTGCGTTGGGTACATTGTTTTGCCTTATTGGCTGTAGTTGAGTGGCACACTGAGTCTGCGGGCTATGTATCATTTGGGTTGTGTTAGGGGGTGGAGGTTGCTTGCATTTCTGCTTTGGAGGTCTCTGTTGCTTGAGCAGATTATTATTGAAAGCCTCCGTGAATGTTTTTGTGTATCTCTGTGTGGATTTTGATGGTGTAGATTTAGTGAGACTATGTGATGAGTGTGGTGTGGTGCAAGTGTTTACATTCTCCTCTTGACTGTCAAGTACAGTCTTGATTGGAGAGAGCTTTACCTCTAGTTTGGCTAGATAAGTGCATCTCTCACAGGTTGTAGTGTTGGGTGGTAGGAGGAGAGGGTTGTCTGTGTACATGAGGCAATTTCTACATTGCCCCAAGATGCCCAGATTCATCAGATAGACAGGAGAGAACACTGGGAGCTGACCCTTGGACATGCCTGAATAAAAAACTATTTTCCTCTAGATTAGTGAGGGAAGTGAGTACAAGAGCTGTTTTTCTCTAAGCAAGTGAGGAAAGTAAGTACCAAAACTGTTTTCCTCTAAGTAATGAGGAAGGTTGAGTGCTGTAGTAATTAGTAGGTTATTTAGTGCTTACAAGTTCTGAACAAGTGCCGATCACGAATAAGCAAATTCAAGTGCTAAAACTAAGAATCTGTATCTGGACTAAACTGGTTACAGGAAAGGGGGGAAACAAGTGCAAATGCGGGCTTTTAAATCAGAAAGTTGAGAGAGATGGAAAAACTGCCCAAACGGCCAATAACTACATTTTCTGGGCCAGAACCACTCCATATTTGATAGACAGGTTACCTAGTGCTTACCACTCCACTGGTAAGCTAGAAGGCTTCCCTCCAACACAGAAAGCTTGGGGGGGCTCAGAAGCTTACATACAGTCCTGGATACAGCAAATCTGAATCTGGACTACACTAGTTACAGGAAAGGTATATATATATATATATATATATATATATATATATATATATATATATATATATATATATATATACACATATAATATATATATATATATATATATATATATATATATATATATATATATATATACAGAAAAGTAGTTAAAACAGCAGTAAAAACAATTCAAATGCAGTGCAAGCTAGCACACTTGAGTATTTAGCAATGTTAGTGGATGGGTAACATAAAATATACCCCTGGGATCACTTCATTGGCTCTTCTTGACAGAGGCTCAGTTAATTAATCAATGGGGTGGCAAAAGCTGACACACTCTGGCTAGACTTATAAATGCCCTCGGGCAGATAGCCTAGTACCTACCTATGAACCTATAAGGGGCTCAAATGTTCTGGACCTAGTACTAACCAGTATGGGAGGGGTGTTTTTTTGCGCTATCACCTGTGTTGTGCTTCCCTAGTAAGGTCAGGCCATAAATCTGTCTCATTGGAAGTAAAATTCAGATCTGACATCTCCACAGAAGCAATAAATATGAGAAACTCCTGCAAAACAAACTATAGCCTACTAAGTGATGGTTTGAAAAGTTTCAGCCCCTCTGCTAACACAGCCAACAGTAACTCCTATACAGAGGAGTACACATATCAACATAAGCAACTGTATTGACTCTGCTGTACCTGATAGGATCAAAACCAAGTCTTGCTGTAAAAACAAGCCATCCTGGTGGACCTTGAGTATAAACAGATAATATAACAAAAGGAATAAACTGATATCTAAGAACATAAGGGAACTTAGTCAGCAGAGAAAGAGTACACAGCACAGCTTGAACAAGCAAATCAGATATTTGATATAATCCTCTAAAGTAAGTTATGAGGCTAATTTAGCACAACCCAGCTAAAGACAATCATAAGGCATTCTTTATCTACATCCAAAATATAAAAGGGAACACCCAGCTGTGTGCCAAACTCATAGTGGATGATTCCACTCATACTGATCCAGAGTAATTTGCCAACTTGTTAGCTAATAGATTTGACCCAAACGTCAGCCCCTGTCCCCACCAGCCATGCTACAAAGTATACCTGACACCTGTCCTCTCACCAGTATCTACAGTGAGCAGGTTATATCAGTGCTCTGTAAGGCCAAAAACATGGACTTTATGAGACCAGATAACATCCCAGACTGCTTAATGGTTAAGTGTGTTTGCCTTACAAACACAAGGTGCAGGGTTTGAGTCTCACAAGGGATAATTGGCTAAGCTTAAAATGGCTCACAAGGACAGTTAGCTTAGTACTAATCTATGAACCTACTAATCTATGAACCTACTAAAACATGACCTAGAGGATCCACTTGGCATGCTCTTTAACCATAGCCTGAACATAGGTTTTGTTCTGATAGAGTGGAGAACAGCAACTGTAATCCCCTTGCACAAAGGTTGTTCATCAAGCAACCCTGGCAACCATACACCCATAAGACTAACCAGCCTTATCTGCAAGGCCATGAAAAGAACCATTATGGACCTTGTCAGCATGGACATAGATAACTTTCAAACTCTTGATCCAACCCAGTTTGGCTTCATTAAGGGTAGATCATGCTTACTAAAACTGGTGGACTTCTTTAAGAATGTCACCAAACCCTGGATGAAGGCAAAGCAGTACATACCACCTATCTTGACTTAGCCAAGGCTTTTGACACAATCCTCCACTCTGGTATCGAGAAACTCTCACAGCTGGAGATTAACCCATATGTGACTAGATGGGTAGCTAACTGGCTCACCAGCAGAACCCATACTGTCAAAACTGGGGATTCCACCTCCACCAGTAGAACAGTTATCAGTGGGGTACCACCAGGTTCTGTCCTGGATCCTCTGATGTTTGGAATCTATTTCTTGGAAGTCCAGGCAAAAGTAGACAGCCTGTAGCTTGCCAAGTTTGCAGATGACTGCAAACTGGGAGCAGTCATTGATTCCCCAAAAGATATTAGCATATTACAGGAGGGGTTAACACAGACAAATGATTGGTGCCAAATCCACTGTCTAAAACTAAATGCAAAAAAGTACATCATTGCCCCCTTTGGCAAAGAGATAGCCCCTGCAAATTACAATATAGCACCCCATAAGCTTGAACCGAGTGATGAGTGACTTGAGATCACAAGTTGATAGCAGTCTAAACTTTGATCACTTTGTGTCCACAGTGGTAAGGAAAGTCTTTTATAATGCACACCTCATAAGTAAGGGCACTGTATTCAAGACCAAGGATGTTATAACTCCTCTGTACTCCACCCTCATCAGACCACTAATAGAGTACAATGCTCCCTTTTGCATGTACCTCACCAAACACTTGCAGAAGCTGGAGAGACCACAGAGGTTCCTGATCAAGAGAATTCAGGGACTCCAAAACATGACCTACATGGAAAGATTAAAAGCCCTGTCACTGTACTTTGTGTCCTACAGGCTGCTAAAAGGTGACCAGTGCCTGGCCTACAGAGCAGTGTCTGACCCTGCCCTAATAGAAATGCTGCACATCTGCAAATCAAATGGGACAACAGTCACTTGCTCCAGAAATCTCAACCTAGTCTGTCACCTAAAAAAACATGCTGGAGAGACAGATATAGCTCCCAAAGACTGCTGCTACTCTAGAATAAACTCCCAATCCACATTAAGCAGAGCTCCTCAAATACCCCTATTGAAGTGCAACCTGGACAACTGGATGGGAGACCATAAATTCACCCCGGGGTTGCACCTATGTCCCTCATGGATAGAGGCAGCCAGTGCTCATCATAGATTTGCTCTGCAATCAAACCATCTAATAATGGTCAATTAGGGAACACAGGTATTCCACAACAAGGCTTGCAAAGGTCCTAGGGCCATTAACTTAGTAACCTCCTATGAACCTATGCACCATTTAAAATGTCATGCAGAAAGATATATTGTTACTTTTATAATAAACTTTGGCTTAAGAATGTACAAGAGACTAGGACAATTATTCATAGTCCAAGACTTTGCATTTTCATAGCAGTAAAACAAGAAGAGCAGTGCTATGTGGTTATGCAAATCACAGTCTTAGGATGATGAGGATATGCCTTGCAATCATAAAAGCATGTGGACACTTGGACATAATACTGAAGGGGTCATTGAGGAAAATGTAAATGTGTCACTTGGCATCAGTGATGCATGTGAATACGTGGGCAGACTACTGAAAGGATTATTGGTGGAATATTTAATTTGGTGTCACTGACTTGATTGTGCATACATGGGCAGACTGCTGAAGGGATCTTTGAGAGAAATATTTCATTTGTTGTGAGGAATGTGTTTGTGCATACATGGGCATACTGATGAAGGTTTAGTGGGGTAAATGTTCCATTTTCTGTCAGCCTTGTGCTTGTCCATACTTGGACATAATACTGAAGGGATCATATCATTGGGGAAAATGTGTCATTTGGCTTAAGTGACATGCTTGAGAATACATGGAGAGACTATTAAAGGGATCATTGGGGAAATGTTTCATTTGGTGTCATTGACATGATTGTGCATGCACAGGCAGACTGCTGAAGGGATCTTTGAGAGGAATGTTTCATTTTGGTGCTTGTGCATATATGGGCATACCACTGATGGAAATGGTTAAGGAAGCATTTATTTTTTGTGCTTGTGTATATTTGGACATATAACTGAAGGGATCACTTGGAGAAATGTTTTATTTTCATGATTTTGCATACTTTGGCATACTGTTGAATACATCTGTTGGGGAAATATTTCATTGAAACTACTAAAAGAATCACTTGGAGACATGTTTCATCTTGGTGGTTGTGCATACTGTGTCAGACTACTGAAGGGATTGCTTGGGGAAATTCTTCAGCTTGGTACTTGTGCATAACTGGACATACTGCTGACGCAATCGGTGATGGAAATGTTTCATTTTGGTGCTTGATAATACTTGGTGAAACTACTGAAGGGATCACAGGGGAAATGCTTCTTTCTGGTGTCATTGAAGTGCTGGTGCACATGGTCAGACTACTGAAGTGATCACTGATCAAAAGAATTTATTTTGTGTCATGTTCAAGCTTGTGCATAATTAGACAAACAATTGAAGGGGCTTCTGGGGGAAATAATTAATTTGTGGGTCAGGGAAATGCTTTTGCATACTTAGGCAAACTACTGAAGGGAATAGCTTGGGGACAAGTACATGGATTGCAGCTCAGATATCAAAGGAGAAACATTACTTTTAACAATGGATGTACATACCATGCAGATATTGGACTATGAATCTCAAAAACACCTCATTAGCATACAACATTTTTTACTTGCATCTCATTATACTAAAGGCATTTCACTTTAGTGTAAATGGCCTCAATGAATTTTGACTTTGCTGTGCTCATTCGTAAACATCAGGGATACCCCTATCACACTTGCACAAATGACTATGAATACCTACCTACTTGTTGGAGTTTATCTGGAAGCAGCACAACTGCTTCAAATTTAATGCAGAAAACCTTATGATAATGTCTGTTGACATAATTTTTCTGATGAAATCAGAATCAATAGGAAGACACTTAAGATCATGCCATTGCCCTGAAAAAGTATCCCAGCATTTAGCAGAGTGCTGAGAAGCGTTAAACAAATGTAACTGCATTAATTTTTTGGTGTTCTAAAATGTTTACCATGGTGAGGTTTGCAGTGATTATAAGATGAACTGGGCAGGTGAGATATCACTATGCAGTCCAAGGGTCACCAGGCTCATCTTGCAAGACAAACCAAACACGTAGCTTCGCACGTACGGCAAGTGCAAAGGCCAAAAATCATTATAGCACATGTAAATAGATATTAGAAAGGCACAAAACCTCCTGTGTGTTAAGTTTTAGGAGGTTTTGCGCCTTTCTAATATACATTTACATGTACTATAATGGATCAAGAACAAGAATAAGATTTAATAAATTCTTGGAATCTCCATATAGTGCTGGCTGTCTTCATCTTGCAAGATCCTTAGATATTCCTAGGCACTATGAGAGGAGCAGTCCCTTTGGCATGTCCTCAATCTGCCAAGAGGCCTCGTCATTGATTACTTAGAATATTGGACATTGCATAATGACAGATTCAGAATACCAAGTGACATCCTTAAGCAAGATCTTAGATTCTATATAAAAAACACTTCCATGTACTGCTGT
Source organism: Protopterus annectens (assembly GCF_019279795.1). Classification (NCBI taxonomy): domain Eukaryota; kingdom Metazoa; phylum Chordata; order Ceratodontiformes; family Protopteridae; genus Protopterus; species Protopterus annectens. The sequence continues at coordinate 1,921,487,242 of NC_056726.1, forward strand.
TGAAGCTCAATTGTCCATGATGAAGTGATTCTAATGGGGTTTTGTTGTAGCAAGAATTCTAAGTACAGATTGTTTTACTAATTTGTTCTGTTTGTATGGTTGAGCTGATACCCTTCATAGTTCCCCCGTAAACTTTTTCTTTAATATCAAAATTGACAGTGGTCTGCAATACCTCTACAAATGAAAACAGTCACAGAACTCACCAGAATATGCAAGATTCCTATGGAAGGAATGGCTGTCAAACTACACTATTGCCATAACATTCTGAGAGCTAAGCAAATGCAATAGTCAGGTCCGATGTTCCATATTAACAAACACTGCCTCCTCTGCCTGTTAGTTGTTGTGCATGATATCCCTCCTCAAGAGGTACCTACAGAAGATGAAATCATCAGAAACAGCCTAAATATCCCACCTGACTTCACTTAACAGTAGGAACATTAGCTGTAATTATAGATCCATTAAAACTGTTAAACACTGCAATCTGTCATGGAGATGGAGTCCAACATACCACTGAAATAACATCATTTGCACTGTTTGTACCTATTGGCTCAGTTTGTGTCATGTGGTGTCAGTAACTTGCTTGTGAATACATGGGCAGGAGGCCAAAATAAAGAAGGAATGCAGGAAAAAGTTGGAGAGAGAAAAGACAGACCAGGCTAAGAAGCAATACTTTTTGGCCAAAAAAGAGGCAATGAGAGCAGTAGAAATAGTGAAGAACAAAGCATCAGAGGAATCTACCAGCTTCTAGAAAGTGACTCGGCAGATGGTACAAAAAATGCAAAAACAGAAAGATAAAGAAGATAGTTGTCAAGACACCCTTCATAAGAGATGCCAGCAACAGCCTGCTCACTAGTCTACAGGACATCACAGTCATATAGAAGAAATACATCCAACAGCTTTAGAATGTAGAAAACCCAGAGAAGCTGTGCAGCCTCAGACACAGCCTATTATGAAAGAAGAAGAGGCACTACACCCCGTTCCCTACCCTTTGACTTGTAGGTCAACAGAATGTATTTACACTTCTTTTTTTTTTTTCAGGCTGACCCTTACTAGACTCTATGCATGACCCTTCCACTGGGTGCTCAGTGGGAAGCATCACTAAATGGTGCTTTTCAGCATCCCTGGTTTGGCAAGGTTCTAGCAATTCCTTAAGAAACTCATTACGTCCTTGTGCAAATCACTTAACCAGACAGTGCTTTGGGGCAACTGGAAATTTGGACTGTGCTGCTCAGTGGTATATAAGATCCCCCCTGAAAAAATCAGTACTCTGTAGGTAACAATATTTTAAATTTTTATATGACTTGTGGGTTGTTGAACAAAAACTGCTGTAGCATTTATATTGTCTTATAGGTTCATAGGTTCATAGGTTGGTACTAGGCTATCAGCCCTAGGGCCTATGCAAGCCTAGCCATAACAATTCCCTGGCTATTTCTTCCCACACTATTTAGTTCCCTGGACCCCTGTCTTGCTTCATTCATTGCAATAAAGAATGAATTAATTCATTAACAGGCCTGGATTGTGTAATAAAATCTAACCATTTTGCATTATAGTAATATATTTTTCAGTACCTTCTTTAAAATCTCCAGCAACTGCAAATGCATTGACATTTCACAGGTTAAATAGCTGGCATTATTTGGAGTGATGATCGGAACAACCTGATCTTCAGAATACATTATGCAGTCATGCAAATTACTGTGATAGACTTCTCTAGAAGATCATATTGTAAAATATTTCTACATTTTGTTAAAATCTGTTACTCTGGCAGTTACTGTAGTAGAGTAGAGCTCCAACTTATAAATGAGCTGCTTCCATTTGGAAGGGTGCAGGGTTTATTTGCCTACTATGTGACACTGGGCAAGTCACTAAACTTGACAGTGTTTTGGAGCAATTGGGAATTTGGGCTAGGCTCCTTAATAGTCTCCTGAATTGCATGTCTGTTAACTATAACCTGTTGTCATTGTTTACCAAATACCAGTTATCGTATAGCTGATCTAGTTCAAGAAATGCTATGGGTATATCATTAGCACATCATTTTTTAATGCAACATAGGTAATGTTAGAGGGTAGCAGGCATTGAATTTCTAGGTGAAGCACTGAAGTGCAAAGCTGTTTACCAGCAGCAAATTCTGCATTGGTAATGAAATCTCTTTGATGTAGAATTATTCAAATGACTTTAACTTCTACAGATTGTACATATTGACTTAGCATATATTTCTTACATTCTCATAAATACTCTTCTATTTAAACTGTGATACAGTTGGCTGGATTTAACAGTTATAATTGTAGTGAGCTTTATGCAGTTTAATGTAGACCATCCAAAGCTACCAAACACTTACATGTAGATTATATGTTTTTTTCACAACAATAAGGGATGTACACCATCAACAATGTGGTTATTACTACTGATGGGGATGGAGGCTCTGCAAATGAAAGTACTTTATGCTCCTATCTGGTCATTTCAGTCTTTAGTCTTGCTTTGCAGGACTAGTGTGTGCATGTGTGTGTGTCTGTGCGTGTGTGTGTGTGTGTGTGTGTGTGTGTGTGTGTGTGTGTGTGTGTGTGTGTGTGCACATGTGTTTTTCAATTAAATAGGAATTTTTGGCTACTGTGTCTGTGTGAAATAAATTTGAAATATTATTATTATTAGTGATGTTTTGACTCAGACATCTGAGAAGAATGCACTCAACACTGATATCATTGCTGGGTTTGAGGGATGTCTGTAGATAAAAATGTCAGCCTTGCTGAGCTGATAAAGTTAAAAAGTCATTAGTTTGTCTTTGCAAGGAATAGTGTGCATTTGTGTAAAGCAAATTGAAATGCTTTATTATGGTACTTTTTATAAGAATTAGATGTGATACATACTCAGTCTATTTAGTGGCTAAAATTGTTGAGTACAGACATTGGTAGATTAAAATGAGTGGTGTTTTGTGGTTGAAATTATCTGAAATGGGTAATTTTTTCCTTACTGATTAATTTTGTTTCATTGATAAATGGAAAAATGTGCAAAGCTACAATTTTAAAATGCACTCTCTCTGTATTAAACAAGAAATTTAAGACAATCATGAAGGTGAATCAAAGAACACATGCAATCATGCATGCTCTTAAAAATGTATAAAGGGTGCCCATGGTTTGCAAGGATGTATATGTCTTATTACTTCATCGCTACCTTTTTTGCTGCTCTGAGGAATTCTATACCTGTCCAGCCTTCCGTGCATGCCTGCATGATCATTTATTCAAATATAGATGCAATGCACTACATTAAGGTTGCAAGTTTCTGCAGATGACACCTGTCTGGTGCCCTACCAGTACTCAACTCATAGTGGGTTCATTTTTAATCAGTCTAGGTGATAAATCTGTCCTAACCGCCATAGTACGACTACTGAATTCTCAGCTCTGCAACAACAGTCAGTAGTAGTAAGAACGCAAGCCAGCTGTTCTCCTTACCCTTTATTGACCTCTCAATAGCATTAAACACTGTGTCACACCCACTACTACTTCTATAGCTTCCTGCTCTAGGCATTTCTTTGGTTTTAGAGTTATCTGGGTATAAGCCGTGAAATGGAAAGATGATTACTCATACTTTTTACCTGTGTCTTTAGGGATTCCCCCAAAGGATCAGTTCTTGGGCCACTGTTATTCAGTCAATTTACAAATGATGTTCTCTTCTCCACAGAATGTGTCATCATAGTTCAGAATGCAAATGAGTCTACTCATCTACACAGCTGAAAGCCTCACAGAACTACAGGAAGTGACAAAGCAATCATTCTCATCTGTTGAAATATGGCAAAATAAGGCTCAACTCTCCTTAATACTAAGACAGATAAACAAATCTTATTTACTCCTAAACATCACTCAGTTCAAAAGATAGCATGACTCACATACTAAACCTTTAGGGATCAGAACATATTACAAATGAAATTTGACAACCACATAATCCAAACAATAAGCAAATCCTATCAAAAACTTTGCTTACTACTAGGGCCAAACCCTATCTTACTGACACTGCAAAAAAACGCATAACCACAACCTTCTTACTGAGAACACGTAACCACAACCTTCTTACTATCATCCCTGCTATATTATTCCACTATACTCATCAAGCTTCAAACTACATTACTACTCAAAGCGGAACAATGATATAACAAAATCACTGTTTTTTGCAGGTAACTGTCACTCAAAAACAGTCTCTCAGAAAAACATCTTAACTGGTTAAAACTCCCACAACATCTAACCTCGACACATTTGCTAGTGACTCCCAAACTTATACATCAAACAGATAAATATCCTGCTCTACAACATATTATCACCCCTACTCCCCAAATAGAGATGGAGATCTGGGAACAGGTCTGTGCTTGCTATATCTAAATTCTAGTAATTCACTTCTCTCAAATTGTGACTCTAAAGCATGGGCAACCATTCCTCTCTCTTTGAAACTAATTAGCAACCTAAAGTCATTTAAGACTCCCCTAAAGCAGCTCTTGTTTAAACCAGTTTCCCTTAACCCATCCTCAGTGTTTAAACTTACAAACTATTACTTTCCAACTCAATCAAAGGACATACATCATGTGAATTTTCATTTCCTCATGCCAAGCTAGTCATTCCACCCTGGTATTTTTTTCACAAGACATCATTATAGACTCTGCCATCCTTCATTCTCCTCCTTGTCCTCTGATCTGTAAGACTCATTGTCACTAACTTTCATTTTTCCTTTTTTCCTCATTTTCCCACATAGCATTTTTTCACATATAAGTTCTGCTCTTTCTGTTTTCTTACCCATTCATTATAGCTCCGTCTTTTCAGTTTTATAAAATATTATCACAGAATGCCTCCATATTGCATTGATGTTTTAAAATTCTATTGTACAGCATTATATATATATGTCTTTCTTTCTTTTACATGTTGTATAATTGTCTGTCATGACTCTGATTGTTTTATAACTCTTAACAAGTATAATCATTATTTGTAAATATTATTTTTGTACTGGAGCTTTTCTCCCCATACCACCACCCGAGAGGAGCGTTTTTGGCCCAGCCAGCTTAACCCAGTAAAAAATAAATTCCAACAAATAAATAAATAAATACGTATACCCTTCATTTACCTAGGTATATATATATATATGTATATAAATATATATATATATATATATATATATATATATATATATATATATATATATATAAATCTGCCTAACATTCCTGTAGTCAGTGTTAGTTCACAAGCACCGCTACTCCTCAGCAGTCTCAGACAGATAGATACCTATTTGCTCTATTCTCTTCTCCACTTTTATTAAAACATTGAAGTATACATGATCCTTGGTACAACACTTTGACATAGGAACTCCTTTATTTGGTAATTCAGCAATGTGCTATACATGTGACCTCTGATGGATCTTAAAGATTAGCTACTTCACCAGGGAATTTCATCATCTTTTGCATAGCCTGTGCCGGCAAGTGCATTTCATCCAGCCTATCCTCAGTAAACTTTCTCCATCCTAAGGTTTAGTGTCAATGATAAACTGCCATAATCTGTTCTTTCTTCACACAAGCAACTCAGGTAGCTTAGTTTAACAACCATAGTTCAATGTCTTGCAAAATAAGTGAGAAAGAGTTAAATATAGCATAGCCAGAAGGAGCTGACACTTGCAGCTCATGACACAGCAGTTTGGTTGCAGATTCTGCTTATTTTTCGTCCACTAATCATGCTCATTTTAACAATGCTACTAACAGTAAAAGTGGAACACCCTGTTTATAATATCTCCTGCCCAGTACACTCCTCTTCTAAATTCAAAATACTTCTGCTAGCATCTGTACTCTACCTGCCATATCACAAGAATTAAACCTGCATCTAAACATTCCAGTCTCTTGGTATAAAGAAATAATCTCTGTATATCACTCTGTTGACTGAGATTTATTCTAAGTCTTGTCTGTCTTGGAGGCTGGTACAGACTGACTGCAACAGTACCAACTGAAAAAAGCCTTTATTTGTACTACAGTGGTGGATAGTCAGGGACAGAAGTAAGAAAAACAATATATTGCATTCCAGTTTAAAACAGGTATTACATGTGCATATGTTTCAGTGTTGCAAGGCAATGACCTCCAATTGATGGTAAATGGGAAGAGGGTGGTATTTACAGAATTGAAAATCTGGGCTTCAGAAAATGTACACAACTAGTTAAACATATGACTAAATGAAAGCATTTCCCTGAAAGACTGCAAAACCCCAGTGGAATGGTGTGCAGGCGAATACACTGAACTATGAAATATAAAAGGATACTTCATGGTTAAAGAACAGTAACAGCCAAGAAAACTGCATATAAACCTCCCTAATTTTATCAGAGTTAGCAGATAGGATTAAGGCTCTAAGCTGTTAGTAAGCTGCTTCCTGTAGTGTGGGGTTCAAAGTTTGATTCCTTCAGCCACCATTTGTCAACTGTTCGATTCTGAGCAAGAAACTTAAACAGACAAAACTTCCTTGGTTATCATGAAAACAGACATTTGAGTCTACTGAACATACACAATGAAGAAAATAAAATAAAAATAAATTCCATTCTTTACTCACACTCTCACAGATATGTTATTACAAACATATCCATAAAAAGAAACCACCAACTGCCTGTAATAACTTCCATTCTAATATATGACTTCTCATCTGTAATAACAGTTCTACTTTGGTAAAGTGCATGCTGCAAGACCCTGTGTATCTCATCTGGGCAAATCACACAGGTTTAAAACTATGGGCAAAAACACAGGCAAAATTAATAAGCTGTGTCTTCTTTAATTTGATATGTTTTCATCACCTCAGAAAAATGGCTGAAAAAGCATAGCTCTTCAGAGCTGATTGTAATTCTAAAGGTGTAAAGGGATGGTTGTCCAAGCTTTTAGGTAAGGATGATTTTAGTTGTTCCCTTTACTGCATCTGATCACCAGATTGTATAAGTCATAAAAGATAAATTGTCATGTTAATCTTTAGTGCTGGCAAAACTCTCAAAGTTGCATGCATATGCACCTCCTTACCCCAGCGTGCATTTAAAATGCACCTTTTGTATTGGATAATTTCCAAAACTGAAGGTGAACTAATTGCTACTGTGGAATTTTGTTTTTAACTAAGCTTTAACCTCAGATATGCAGTCACCTGAGCATGTGTACATTCAATGCCTAATGCAATTAAAGTGACGGAAATGACAGCCTTCCTCTTTAGACCCATGTAGTAAACACCTAAGATGGGTTTCTTTGTCAACACATGGAATATCAGAACTGCTGGCATCATGGTCTGTCCTTTCACTGACCATTCACCAGACATTTGATATAATAGATTATCTAATTCCTGTGGTATTCTATCCCCCTCCTTCATCTTTGCCTACCTAATGCTAAAACCTTCCTGGGAGGCTTCTATACAGCACTTTGCATGTTCACATAGTATGTTTTGCCGGCTAGGTATTTGGATTCACAGTGTGTGTGTGTGTGTGTGTGTGTGTGTGTGTGTGTGTGTGTGTGTGTGTGTGTGTGTGTGTGGGTGTGTGTGCATCTGTGTGAAAGTATACATACGTATCTATGTTCTAATTACATATATACATACAGCATTATTTAAACCGTGGTTGCTGGTATGCATATAGATTACGAAGAGGCATGTCATGAAGTAAACAATTTCCTGCTGGGTATTGCATGCTTCTGTGCTGATCCAACTACTATTCCTTATTTTTGCCTGCAATACGGACATTACACGAGGAGCTGAAATTCATTCATTATGCTGATAATTGATTCCTCCTCTCTACTGACAAGACATCAGTCCTGTATATTTTACAACTTGGCTTCTGCAGTCAGAACATTTGATTAACCATTTAAATATCAGCTAAAGTAAATGCACACTCTATCTTTGAAAGAAGATCAGGTCTCTTGACTATCCCTTGATTATCGCTCCTGTCAACACTGTGTTACACAAACTGTCACTTCTACAAAGTACCTAATGTATTTTATTTGCACAAAAAGAGGCAAACCACTTTCTGGACTCACTCTTCAAATCTAACCAGTTTGTGATTCCTGAATCCAAATTAAGTTTGGCCAGTGACTAGCTAATACTCGTACTCCATGGAGTCATTTTATATACATCTCCGATTTATATAAATAAATATTTCAGATAAAAGTACAAAAAAAAATCGGAGCAAATGTAATTTGTAGAGAACACTGCAGTTATTTTTGTCATAAAATTGGATGTCACACTAGAAATCAGACTTAATTTTGATATATAATGTACTGCAATTTTTATTATTTTCACATCACCATGTCATGAGACCTTTCTCTATGGTGATTATTTATTCTGTCTGTATGTCTATCTATCTAGAATTCCAGAAAAAAATTTTCACACCAGCTGGTCGGAACCAATAGCAGCTTTAATCACATAAAAAACACACTGGTTTAGCGCTTTCTTCCCTACTGAAGGGACTTCTTCAGAACAATGCCATTTCCATAACCCAGTCCTTTTATACAAAACCACACCCAATTAAATAATTGAATAATCAGCAATCAACCCTTAAAAACATAAAAAAATATCTAAAATATATGTTTAAATTCACATCAAAACATGACATAAAAAATACTTTCATATTATTGTGTATTAAAATAAATACATGTGTTGGCATAACCACAACATATGCCATTAACCTAATATGTGCTTTAATTTTAATATACAAGCAATATTTACATTTTGAATACAATTTAACCTTGGATGAGTACCGGTTACTCATGGAAATTGTGAAGGATCATAATATTCATGTCATGAAGCCTGACAAGGGCAGTGGCTTATGAATAATGGATTCTAGTGATTATTCCAATGCCATGAATACCTTATTAATGGAGGAAGTGTATGAGGAAAGTTCCATCAATGAGGTTAATATTATGAATCGTACCATTGATTTGAAACCAGAGGACATTGTATTGGAAGGTCAGCTGAATGAGGACCAATATAGATTTATAAGGAATGACCATCCTATGGTGTCTCATATATTTTGCATCCCTAAAATTCACATAGAGCTGAACAATCCAAAGTTCAGGCCCATAGTTGATGGTAAGCAGGCAAAGAATGTGCTAAACCAGTTTGTGTTTTATGTGATTAAAGCTGCTATTGGTTACGACCAGCTGGTGTGAAGATTTATTTCTGGAATTAATATGTGGTCTGTGGAGTTGGAGTTTGGAGGTAGTTGTTATCTAGTTTATCTTCTGCAGTATGGAAGGATCCACAGCTAATGGTGACATTATGGAGCTGCTTTAGCAAGGTAATCAGCAGCTGGCAACACACAGAACCCAGATAAAGTCCTTGGTCAAAAGGCAAAATGGAGTTCCAAGTATTTTTGGTAGCCTGGGTTTGCCTCTAACACAAGCCACTAGGGGCTCCGTAGCTATTCAGTTAGTGGAAGAAGTTAATGCGGTTGACCCAAGGGGGAGTGATCAAACAGAAACCGGAGTGGACTTTACTGCCTGGAGGGTCAAAGGCTTCAATTTTTGTGAGGATCCAGTCTCCGGTAATGCTGGGCAGCAGACGCATGTGTCATTGACTGGTAGGCTTGTCTTTTTAGAAAAAGACTTAATGGTTTACAAAATGCTTCAGCTGAAAAACTTGTATTTGGAGAGGAATCTTGAGTTGCAGCAAGTCCGGCAGGGACTGAGGATGTGGAAATATCCAAATGGGATTGAAAACAATCTGAACATGTTGAAGGAATTGCATGAGTTTTTTGACAAGTTAGAGATGGACTTAATGAAAATAATGTTAAAATATAATATCCGAGCTTTGGATGGTTTAACTAAAGTTTTGGAGGACAATAACGGGTTCATTAAAAAAGATTTGTTGTTTGAGCGGTTTCAAACAAATTACATTTTTAACAAAGTGGATAATTTCAGCTCGGAAATATTCGTTTGTAAATGTAATAAAATAAAAAGGGACATAAATGAATACCAAAAAGGGTGGGTGTATCCATATTCACTCGGTAACCATGGTAATGGCAATGTTGGATCCAATCAGGGGGTTGGAGGAGAGGAGGAAGTAACATCATCACCTAATGCATATCAAGACCAGGAAATGAGGCAGCAGCCACAGAATGGTGGTGATCTATGGTGTTCCGACCGACTGAGAGAAAGAGAGCAGCAGCAGCCCCATTTTTGGGGGGATGGACAGACGGATTACAGCAGGCAAGGGGCGAGGCCGAAGACACAGAGGGGTCGGAATTATCGGAGAAGGAATTGATGGAGTTGGTGATTAATGAATTTCCAGCTGTAAGTACTTTTAAACCTAACAGTGTCAGCCAGGAAGGAGGCTGGCAGCAATGTGCAACAGGACGTTTAATGACTGGTACAGCTATAGAAAGTGCAACTGAGGGGTTTTGTGTAAGTGAACAGCAATATGTGTTTTCTGACATAGTCACTGGGGGGAAATCTTGTATCAGGATTTTTATTTAGTAATGTAGATTCTGAGGGCTTGAGTGAGGATTTTTGTAATTTTGAACAGCAATGTGCTGTATTTGTTATAAAGTTTAGTAATGAGCAAGACGAGTTGGATGCGTTGATAGCCCTGTTGAATGAAAAATACTTGGTTCCACATGTTATAACTAATGTGAGTGGTGATTTCAAAATATACTATTATTCCAGCAGGTCTTTGTCTCCAGAGCATGCTAATTTACTATCAAAAGGTTTAACTTTTGTTTCAAGTAGGAGGGGCAATGTGTCACAGGTACTTTTAGATCTTAAATTATTTATGCAAAAGCTTAATTGCAAAATGTGGTTTGCTGATGTTCAAAATTATGATGGGGGATTGTCATTAAAAAAGCCAAGTATATTTAATCCACCAGCTAACAATTGTATTAGTATTTATGAGAAAGTTTGTGAGAATGATATTATGAAGCAGTTAAGGAATGTAAAAAAGGTTCCTGAATACAATATAACCAGGGATGAGTACTGGTTACTCATGGAAATTGTGAAGGATCATAGTATTTGTGTCATGAAGCCTCACAAGGGCAGTGGCTTAGTAATAATGGATTCTAGTGATTATTCCAATGCCATGAATACCTTATTAATGGAGGAAGTGTATGAGGAAAGTTCCATCAATGAGGTTAATATTATGAATCGGACCATTGATTTGAGACTAGAGGACATGGTATTGGAAGATCAGTTGAATGAGGACCAATATAGATTTATAAGGAATGACCACCCTGTGATGTGTAATATATCTGACATCCCTAAAATTCACAAAGGGCTGAACAATCCAACATTCAGGCCCATAGTTGATGGTAAGCGGGCAAAGACATGTTTCATGTGTAGCTTTTTGGATTCACAATTGCAAAAAGGTTTGGGGTGCTTTGAGTATATTTGTAAGAATTCCTGGAATTTTTTGGAAAAACTAAGCAGTGTCCAATTTTATAATGACATTTTTTTGGTTACCATTGATGTTTGTAATTTATTTTCAGTCATACCACATGAGACTGGCATGAGTTGGCTTGAGATTTAGTTATTAAAAACAGGTATGTATGATCAGGACACTATCAATATTCTGTTAGTTTTAATGGAGCTTGTGCTAAAGAACAACTACATTTATTCTGTGGGTCAGTATTTCAAGCAGGCCAGTGGTGTAGCTATGGGGGCAGCTTGTGCCCCCATATTTGCAAATTATGTTATGTCTCGTTGGGAACAAGAATATACCTATAAGCGTGAGTTTTATAGGTATATTTCTTCTTATACTCGATTTTTGGATGACATATTTTTTGTATGGGATGGCAGTGAAGAGTTATTAAAAATTTTTTTGATTACATTAATGGTACAGAAGAAGTTTTAAAGTTTACCTTTGATTACAGTATGGAACACATTACCTATCTGGATGCGAGTCTGAAGATAGAAAAAGGAAAAGGTAGATTAGTTTCAGAAATTCATTGTAAACCAACCTTTTCAAATTTATATTTGGATTTTGATAGTTGGCATCCCTATTCACAAAAAAGGTCCATTTTCAAGGGAAAGCTAGTGAGGGCTGCCAGAATGGTGAGTGAGGATGACACCTTCAAAGCAGAGGTGGATTTCATTTCTCAAATGTTTATGAAGAGGGGATACCGTAATAGGTTGGTGAGTAAGGTGGCCAAGGAAGTGGTTAAAAATGGGCAGATGGTATGTATAAGCCTATTTTGGGCAGGTGAGATGGAGACAATTTAAGAATGGAGACCTCGCAGAGAGTTAATATAGATCAGCCTAATAGGAAGCCAAGTTTTATTACAACTTTTAATTTAGATGCTGAGGCAGTTGCTGGAATCCTTAGGCGCAATTGGGAAATTTTATAATACGACCATCATATTGCACAAAAAGTGGGGTTTGCCCCTGCAATTGTTTACACAAAGGACAGATTCCTCAAAACTCTGCTTGAATTCAAGGGACAGGAGGAGTTGATTGTTTCTTCCAGGAGATGGGTGAATTTTAGATGTGGTATGGGGAATTGTTGCAGGAATATAGCAGAGACCGCTGAATATTTTAACTAAATGGTGTGAACATTCACATAACAGGGCATTTTAAATGATGCAGTAGAAATGTGGTATACTTGGCCAGTCATGTCCCACTTTTTATGTGGGAAAAACCTGTAGATGGTTTAAGGAGAGGTTTAATGAACACCTTTTGGAGATAAGGAATTATAAAATGACCAATGCTTTGAGTAGGCACGTATTTGAGAATAAGGACCACATTTTTAGATTTTTAGTTTTGCAACAGTTGGTTAAGGATGCTCAGGGGAGGGTACTTGATGTGTATCTGGACATCTGTGAGTTAAGGTGTCAGCTTAGGTTAAATGTCACCCAACCACTTGGTATCAATGAAAATGTAAATATTGCTTGTGTATTAAAATTAAAGCACATATTAGGTTAATGGCATAAGTTGTGGTTATGCCAACGCGTGTATTTATTTTAATACACAACAATATGAAAGTTTTTTTTTTATGTCATGTTTTAATGTGAATTTAAACATGTATTTTATATATTTTTTTATGTGTTTAAGGGTTGATTGGCGGTTATTCAATTATTTAATTGGGTGTGGTTTTGAATGAAAGGACTGGGTTATAGAAATGGCATTGTTCTGAAGCAGTATCTTCAGTAGAGAAGAAAGCTCTAAACCAGTGTGTGTTTTATGTGATTAAAGCTGCTATTGGTTCCGACCAGCTGGTGTGAAGAGTTTTTTCTGGAATTAATATGTGATCTGTGGAGTTGGCGTTTGGAGGTAGTTGTTATCTATCTAGAATGTCCTAAACTCTGATGAATGCAGTCCCAGAAAGTGGCTTTCTGTTGTTTTTTTTTTTTCAAAATGGTGGGTTGAAACTGCATGCACCTGTACTGGTCAGGTGGGTGAGGCTTGCAGTTTTTTGTTCACTTTTCCCCACTACACTGTGACAGTATGGTTTCTATATATAGGTTAAAGGACTAAAAAGTTTATAGGCACAGAAAAAAATGACAAAAGACTACATTCACTTTTGTATTTTTATGAATTTGCACCAGTGGAACTGAAGTTAAAATTTAACATTATAATACAACATTTCCTAACCACTGATAGTCTCTAGAAACTATTGTAATACTCTTAATCTGTGCCTGTGTTTGTGCTAAGGTTGTCTTGAACTAAGTCTTGCTTGGTCCTTTCACTATTATCACTCCCTTGTGTTGCTCTCTAACTACATGTTCTCCTCTATGTTCTCCAGGGGTGGCTTGTGCTATTGGGCATTTAAATACAATTGCCACCTCAGTTTCAGTACATCCAGATGAACATCTAAAACACATCCCTGTTCATCCTTAAAACACTGTTGAACAATTAAGAATTTGAAATGAAGGCCTTGATTTTCTTTTACATGCCTGTAAAGGACACTAGTGTTTCTACAGCATCTCACATCACCCAAATGTTCACCAATTCTCACTTTGGATTTTCTACATGTTTTGCCTATATAGAAATAGGACAATTCTTGCAATTAGCCATGCAAATAACATTGTTACTATTACAATTATAATGCCCTTTGATGTTAATAACCTTTCCATTAACTTTAAACTTGCCCTCAGTTTCAAGTATATACGGACAAAAGGAACAAGAATTACATTTGTAATTACCAATCTTTCTACTGGTTTTCCTTTTTTGTTTTATACCTTCCAAAATATTTTTTATGGATCCAACCCTCCTAAAGACATATCTAGGACCTTTACCAACTTTTGGTCCAACGTTCATCTTAAATTTTAAAATCTCCCAGTTGGCTTTTATAACTTCAGTAATGGTGTTAGATACACCATTATAAGTTATAATCAATATTAAATTGGGATTAATTCTGTTGTTTTTACTTCCACTGGGACCCAAAAATCCATTGCCTGATATGGGCCTGTAAATACCTTTCTCACGTTTATTCAATATTACTTTACTAACCTCACTTAAAAGACAATCTGGGTACCCTCTTTGGCTGAACATTTGTGCAATGAACTCAATTTCTACCAAAAATTCAACATTGGAGCTTACCATCCTGGCAGCCCGCACCAATTGACCTTTAACAACTGACTTATTTTGATGATGCGGGTGCCAGCTACCATAATCCAAGTATGAAATGGAGAAGGTCGACTTTCTATGAATCCTGGTAATGAAGCTCTTGTTTATCTGATCAATTTCTAATTCTTCATCTAAGTAACTAATTTTATTCTTATTATATTCATATGTGAATTTTAAAAAGTTCACATTTTCATTGATGAACAAGAGAAACTCCTTCAAACTGTTTTCCATGCCTTTCTGAATGAAAAATAAGTCGTCCAAAAATCGTGTATAGTGTGCAATCTGGGGCCTGTATGCACTTTTCATCAAATACTCCTTTTCCCAGTAGGACATGACAAGGTTGGCAAAAATGGGAGCACAAGCCTCCCCCATTGCCACACCCTTTGTCTGTTTGTAATACTGTCCCTCAAAACAAATGAAGTTGTTCTTTAAAACAAGCTCCATAAGTTCCCCTATTTTATTGACTTCATCCTGACCAAAAATGTTGGTTTTGTTGAGCTGCTCTTCCAACCAACTTAAGCCTTTATCATGAGGAATCACAGTGAAAAGATTAACAACGTCAATGGTAACCAAAATCAAACCCAGTACTACCTCAGTACTATTCAACTTGTTTAAAAATTGCCAGGAGTCTTTGCTAATATAATTGAGTAAAACCAAACTCTTTTGCCTTTTTTGGTCTAAGTATTTGTAAATAGAGTATATCTTTGATCTTTTGCCATCCACAATGGGCCTAAATTTCAGACTTATAAGGCCCTTGTGAATTTTTGGGATGCCAAAAATGTTGGACACCCTAGGGTATTCATTTTTCATGTAATGGTATTCATTTTCATCAATCTGAGCCTGATATACCATGTCATCCAACATTAGGTCTATGTTCTGATAGGCCACTTTGATTTAATTTAAGGAACTTTCCTTATAACTATCATCAAACAATATGGAATTCATCTCATCCAGATAATCCACCCTATCCATAATGATAACCCCACAAATCAAGGCCATCATTTCAAATTCTTAGTTGTTCAACAGTTATTTAAGGTTGAACAGGGATGTATTTTAGATGTTCATCTGGATGTACTGGAATTGAGGTGGCAATTGTAGTTAAACGCCTCTCAGTATCCAGGTATCAACAAAATGATTAGTATCGCTAGTATTTTAAAACTTGATCATATTCTAGGTTAATTTCTAAAATTATGGGCAAGTTAAAAAATGTTAGTGCCTGCATGGTGGTCAATATCAGTAGGTTGAAGACTTCATTTCATTGTATTTTATTATTTTATTATATTTAATAAGTGCACGTATGTTTTAGTAAATCATTTTAGAATGAATATTATAAATTAGAAATGTGAATAACATACATTTTCATACATTTTTATATATATTTAAATGTTGATTTTTGGGTGTGTCTACTGCTTTTAAATTTTAAGGAAAGTAAATTGAATAATTGGGGTTGGGTATTTAAATGGCTGGGATTGTGTGGAAAACTGTTCTTATGAAGTCTCTGTAGTGGAGAAGAAAGCGCTAAACATTAATAAAGTGTGTGGTTCATTTGGAAGTGGTTGTCTTCTTGCTGACTCTACATTTACTGGTGTTTTGGTCTTGGTTATGTGGTGTTTCTTGATTTGGACAGCAGTATGGAGGAGCATGCTTCAAATGAAGACATTATGAAATTATTGCAACAAATCAATGCACAGCTAGGGGTTCATACAACCCAGATTAAAACTTTAATGGACAAACAACCCAATGCTCTGGGTCCCTTTGGGAGTTTGGGTCTCCCTCTTACCCAGCGAATCCAGCCAACCCCGGTGTGTGGAGAAAATTATAATTCAGGACTCCTTGACCAAGGTGAAATGCAAGGTGACCAAATGGTGAAATCCAAACTATAATTTGAGACATGCTGACTGGAATTTTGGTCCTAATATTAGTGACAGTGTATGGAAGGAAAACAGATTTCTTTTTTGTGTGAGTGGTAACATGGAAAATATACACAATCAGGGATTATCCACACTGAATGACAGACTTAAAAGGTTCAGAAAGGACTTGACTGCATTTAAAAGTTGCAGTTAGAAAACTCATACCTAAACAGGAATGTAGAAATGCAATAGGTACTGCGAGGATTGAGGTTGTGGAGGTACCCAAATGGAATCAAGGATAATAGTAAATTTGTGAAAGATGTGCACTTGTTATTCCACAAAGTTGGCATTGAGTTAATGAGACTGATGGCTAAACACAATCAGATCAAGCTGGAACAGATGGTGAAGGACCTTGATGAACTGGATTAGTCTATCAAGAATGATCATGAATTTAATAAAAACCAGGCTGCATATAACAACCTCTATACTCAGGTTAACAGCATGTGCAACACTAACTTTTCTCGCAATGAAAATAAAATTAAAAGGGACATAGATGAATACAATAGAGACATCGTATATCCTTTATCCCTGGGTCATCAAGATTACAGTAAGCCGGTACATGGCGAGGTGCCTAACCAGCAAATGGAAGTAACGCAAGAGAGTAGAAGCTTTCAAAGAAAGCGCTATCAGCATTCTCATTCGGAGACCAATGTGAATGATTCAGTCAGGCATTCTGACAGATTGAGAGATAAAGCAGATTCTGCAACATCATCTTCTTTTGCCGGGAAAGGTTGACAGGATTTTGTTATGCAGGTGGCAAAACCAAAAAACTTTCAGGTCAAGGAACACCTAGGCAGGGTGGCCCTGCCTCCCATGTCAGGAGAATTTGTGTTTGAAAATCAAGTAAGTGACTTTGAGGTTCTTATACTATTGTGTCATGTCAGTGATTGTGTTAAAAGAAGTGTGTCTGAGGGGGATGGCATTTTTCTCTATATTAATGACAGCACCTATGTGTTTTTGCCTCTTGTTGTTAGACCAAGTGAATGTGACCTTTCGGGTTCCAACGTGAACCAATTGAATAGTGAATGCATGGATTTAGACAAGGAAATAAAGCGAGTTTCGCTTTCATCACTTGACTTAACTAGTTATTCTTTCATTGATTCTTGCTCTTCTGGTGGGACTAATGCCAATGGGACTGATGTGAATAATTGTCATGTTGATTATGAAATTCCTATGGTTTTAGATACAATATCTAAGGAAAATGATGATTGTTTCAATAATTTCATGTTAGAGCAAATGGATGATTATAGCTCTACTGATTCTAATAAATCTACAATTATTCTAAACTTATTATCAACAACAGACATGCTGATTTTTTGGCAAAAGGGTTCACTTTTGTGCCCTGTAGATTTGGGAATATGGTAGAAACTATTATTGACCTAAAACGGCATACTAAGAAATTGAACTTAAAAGGTGGTTCAATCAAGAGAGTGACTTAGAGGTTCATGTCAGAGATATGTGTAAAAAGCCAAGTGCCTTCAACCTTCCCCTTAACAAAACTATTGAATTGTTTGAAAAAATTTGTGAGAAGGATATAAGGAGGAGTTATTGTAAAAAAGGAAGGAAGTTGTGATTCTAACATGACTGGTAAAGAGAAACAATTAATGACTGACTTGGTCAAAGACCCCACGGTTAGGTTTATGAAACCTGACAAAGGCAGTGGAGTTGTCATTATGGATAGGGTGAATTATCTGAATGGGATGAATTCCATATTGTTAGATGATACTTATAAGGAAAGTTCCTTAAATTAAATCAAAGTGGTCTATTGGAAGATAGACCTAATGTTGGATGACATGGTATATCAGGCTCAGATTGATGAAAACGAATACCATTACATGAAAAATGAATACCCTAGTGTGTCCAACATTTTTGGCATCCCAAAAATTCACAAGGGCCATATAAATTCAAAATTTAGGCCCATTGTGGATGGCAAAAGATCAAAGACATACTTTATTTGCAAGTTGGGAGGGTGGCCTAATGGTCAAGGTGTTTGCCTTACAAACACAAGGTACAGGGTTTGAGTCTCACAAGGGATGATTGGTTAGGCTTAAAATGGCTCACAATGGCAGTCAGCTTAGTATTAACCTATGAACCTAAGTACTTAGACCAAACAATGCAAAAGAGTTTGGGTTTATTCAATTATATTAGCAAAGACTCCTGGCAATTTTTAAACAAGTTGAATAGTATTGAGGTAGTACCGGGTTTGATTTTGGTTATCATTGACATTGTTAATCTTTTCACTGTGATTCCTCATGATAAAGGCTTAAGTTGGTTGGAACAGCAGCTCAACAAAACCAACATTTTTGGTCAGGATGAAGTCAATAAAATAGGGGCACTTATGGAGCTTGTTTTAAAGAACAATTCATTTGTTTTTAGGGACAGTATTACAAACAGACAAAGGGTGTGGCAATGGGGGCAGCTTGTACCCCAATGTTTGCCATCTTTGTCATGTCTTACTGAGAGCAGGAGTATTTGATGAAAAGTGTATACAGGCCCCAGATTGTGCACTATACCCGATTTTTGGACGACTTATTTGTCATTTGGAAAGGCACGGAAGACAGTTTGAAGGAGCTTCTCTTGTTCATCAATGAAACTGTGGACTTTTTAAAATTCACATATGAATATAATAAGAATAAAATTAGTTACTTAGATGTAGAATTAGAAATTGATCAGACAAATAAGAGCTTCATTACCAGGATTCATAGAAAGTTGACCTTCTCCAATTCATACTTGGATTATGGTAGCTGGCACCCGCACCATCAAAAGAAGTCAGTTGTTAAAGGTCAATTTGTGCGGATGGTAAGCTCCAATGTTGAATTTTTTGTATAAATTGAGTTCATTACACAAATGTTTAGACAAAGAGGGTGCCCACATTGTCTTTTAAGCGAGGTTAGTAAAGAAGTATTGAATAAACGTGAGCAAGGTTTTTACAGGCCCATATTAGGCAATGAATTTTTGGGTTCCAGTGGAAGTAAAAACAACAGAATTAATCCCAATTTAACCTTGATTATAATGTATAATGGTGTAGCTAACACCATTACTGAAGTTATAAAAGCCAACTGGGAGATTTTACAATTTGATATGAACGTTGGACCAAAAGTTGGTAAAAGTCCTAGATATGTCTTTAGGAGGGATAAATCCATAAATAATATTTTGGAAGGTATAAAACAAGAAAGGAAAACCAGTAGAAAGTTTGGTAATTACAAATGTAACTCTTGTTCCTTTTGTCCATATATACTTGAAACTGAGGGCAAGTTTAAAGTTAATGGAAAGGTTATTAACATCAAAGGGCATTATAATTGTAATAGTAACAATGTTATTTACATGGCTAAGTGCGAGAATTTTCCTATTTTTATATATGCAAAACATGTAGAAAATTCAAAGTGAGAATTGGTGAACATTTGGGTGATGTGAGACACTGTAGAAACACTAGTGCCCTTTCTGGGCATGTAAAAGAAAATCAAGGCCTTCATTTCAAATTCTTAGTTGTTCAACAGTTATTTAAGGTTGAACAGGGATGTATTTTAGATGTTCATCTGGAAGTACTGGAACTGAGGTGGCAATTGTAGTTAAACGCCTCTCATTTTCCAGGTATCAACGAAATGATTAGTATTGCTCGTATTTTAAAACTTGATCATATTCTAGGTTAATTTCTAAAATTAAGAGCAAGTTAAGAAATTTTATGTCTGCATGGTGGTCAATATCAGTAGGTTGAAGACTTCATTTCACTGTATTTTATTATTTTATTATATTTAATAAGTGCATATATGTTTTAGTAAAGCATTTTAGAATGAAGGAGAAAGCTACTACAAGATAGAGCAAAATCCTTAAAAGGTAAGACACCGCTGATCACTATAAGTAAAAAGCTAAGAGCTCTCATAAAATCATCCAAAGCTAATTTTGAGAAAAAAATAGCTAAGGACTCTAAAGACAACCATAAGGCATTCTTTAGCTATGTCAGAAACCTAGGAGGAAACTCCCAGATATGCTCAGAATTAGTTCAAAATGATGTGAAGATTACTGATCCTATAGACATTGCCAACATACTGGCTGACAGGTTCAGTGCAAACTTCTCCCCCCCCTCCCCCCTAAAGGAGAGATATCTATACCAAATGATTGTAGCCCGCCAAACATATCTAACACCCAGGTGAGAACTGCTCTCCAAGGCAAAGAACACAGCATCCATGGGACCTGATGGTGTCCCCGGCTGTGTGCTCCATGAACTCAACGAGGAATTAAACCCACAGTTAGGACAGCTGTTTAATCTTAGTCTCACCTCTGGATACGTACCCAGGGAGTGGCGCACAGCGACTGTGGTCCCACTCCACAAAGGCGGTGCCTCCACCGACCCTGGAAATTACCGTCCCATTAGCTTGACAAGCCTTATCTGCAAAGCCATGGAGAGGATCATAATGGATCTCATAAATAAAGACATAGGGAACTTGCAGACTTTGGATCCAACCCAGTTTGGCTTTGTCAAAGGCAGATCATGCCTTTTAAACTTGGTTGACTTTTTCGAAACAGTCACAAAGGCCATTGACGAGGGAAAGGCAGTCCATACAGCCTACCTAGACCTGGCGAAGGCTTTTGATACAATACCTCACTCGGGTATCATTGAAAAACTCATCAACTTAAATGTAAACCCATACATTACAAGATGGGTTGCAAACTGGCTGAGTGACAGAACCCACAGGGTCAGAGTTGCTGGCGCCATGTCAGACTCAAAGCCTGTCACAAGTGGTGTCCCACAGGGCTCAGTCCTGGGCCCACTCTTGTTTGGCATCTACTTTTCTGAAGTACAAGCAAACACAGGAGGGTTATGGCTGACAAAGTTTGCAGATGACTGCAAACTGGGCACCGTAGTTGAAAACACATCCAACACAGATATCCTTCAGAAGGGTCTCACAGAAACGGATAACTGGTGCCAGAGCCATGGCCTAAAGTTAAATGCCAAGAAATGCATAGTCATACCCTTCAGGAAAAATAAGGTTACCCCTAGCTACCATATAGGTGGCAATCCCTGAACACAGAAGAAGTTATTAGGGACCTGGGAACCCAGGTTGACAGTAGCCTTTCATTCGACACTCATATTGCTAAATTAGTTAGGAAGACCTTCTACATTGCCCACCTTATCATGAAGGGATTCACATCTAGATCAAGGGAAGTCATAGTCTCCCTATACCCATCACTCATCAGACCAATGATCGAGTACAATGCCCCATTCGAATGTATCTGACCCGACACTTGCAGCAGCTGGAGAGGCCACAAAAGTTCCTCACCAAAAGGATAAAGGGTCTCAAAATCTGTCTTATGCTGCCCGACTGAAAGAACTCCAGTTATATTCAGTTGCTTACCGCTTGCTCAGAGGTGACCTATGCCTGACATACAAGGCCATGTCAAACCCAGATTTGATGAACATGCTTCATCTCAAAAAATCTAGATCCCTCAGAGCCACAAGGGCGGAGACTTAAACCTCGACACGGTTATTAATAGGACGTGCTGGAGGGATAGATTCATCACCCAAAGACTCCCTATGCTGTGGAACAAAATCCCGGTTTATGTGAGGCAGAGCACCTTGCTGGCCTTGTTCAAGAGGAATCTTGACCAATGGATGGGAGATTGCAGATACACCCCAGGGGTTACCTCAGTGTCACTGCTCGACAGAGGCACAGCAAAATAATGGGCATAGTTTCTCCAAACTAAAGGGGTGGCGTAAGCCACAAAACTATGGGCTAGGCTTATAAATGCCCTCAGGCAGATAGCCTAGTATGAACCTATGAACCTATGAACCTATGAACCTATGAATATTATAACTTAGAAATGTGAATAACATACATTTTCATACATTTTTTATATATTTTTAAATATTGATTTTTGGGTGTGTCTACTGCTTTTAAATTTTAAGGAAAGTAAATTGAATAATTGGGGTTGGGTATTTAAATGGCTGGGATTGTGTGGAAAACTGCTCTGATGAAGTCTCTGTAGTGGAAAAGACAGTGCTAAACATTAATAAAGTGTGTGGTTCATTTGGAAGTGGTTGTCTTCTTGCTGACTCGACACTGGAATAGCTGCAGGGGGGAGGCCCCATTCGACCATGATTTTGTGAGGGGGGAAAGGACAACAAACTCAGACAACTGCAGCTGAACTATACCTCTTAAATGTCCAGATTTATGCAGAATTAATACATTTTTGCTTTTTATTTTTGGTTTGTTCCTCATAAAATTTGTGTTTTTCTGGCAAATCATTTAGGAATGAAATCACTAAATAATGACAGACATTGAGTTTCAGAGTTCATACTCTTCAGAAAAAATGCATGCTAAAGCAAGATGTTATTCTGTCAACTGTCTAAGTTTATACAAGTGCAATTTTTAGTACTGTTTGTATGTACCCCCAATATATTTGGCCTTGTCCAGATTCCCTGCATTAAGAGGTTGAGTGGTATGCGCAAATAAATCACTTTATAGAATTAGGTATATCCAAACCTCTCAGCTGTCCCCAATTTTGGCTCAAAATGTTGCTCTCTCCCTAATAATCACTCCAGAAAATGGCAAATTTGGAAGAATACATGGAGAGTTTACAATTAATAAATAATTGTAATGATCAGAGTTATGGATTACTTTTAATTTCAGAAATGCATGTAGATTCTCTTATGTCAGCTGCTCAAGTTAACAGTACTAATATTAAAAAGTGTCCCTTCTTTGACAGGTTCACAGCTGTATTGTGTGGCTATTTTATATTTATGCATCACATTTATGGCCCATTTTTCATAAAATTGTGGTTTTCTGGCAAATTAATGTAAAGTCATTAAAGATTGACATTAGAAAGTAATGACAGACATCTGAATTTCAGATTTCATACCCTTCAGAAAATTCATATTAATGCAAGACCTACTATTCTATTATCTTCCTAAGTTTATAAGAGAAATATTTAAAAAAATTGTCCTTATTTTTCGGCCTTTGTCCCACTTCTGATTATGGCTTTGTCCAGATTTCTTGCTCTGAGGCTGAGAGGTATGACAAATTATGACAAATGTGTCAGGGCCATCACCGTCAGCCAGAGACATTTCAAATTGTGACATACTTGCTGCACCCTACTCCCCCACATAGTGACTCTGGATGTGTCCAAGCAAGGCAAAGAGCAGTTATGCAGTGTAAGTGTGCAGAGTATTCCCCCATCCAAGGTAGACACAAGTACTACAGTGGTTTTTCATCTGTCCTTGATTTTCAGAATGTTTTGGTTGTCTGCCATATTTTTATACTGTTGATTTATGCTTCTTGTTATTCAGACAATGCATGTTGTTGCAATGCCTATTCCTCTGTGTTTAAGGAGCAATGCTTTAATGACCATCAGATAAGGTGTCTGAGACTGTAAGATGCAAGTAAACTTTAACAAGCATACTGTTAAAGAATCACCAACATTGAAAGCCTTTTTGTTGTTGCCATGCAGAGAATATTTACATAACTAGATAGCGTATAAGTCTTAGGTATCGAAATGCATATGACAGTATTTGTTATAAAGGACAGGATTACAGTATTTTCAGAAGCTCATTACATTTGTTGGAGACTTGCAATCATCTTTACAGGCTTTGCCCGTAAACTAAACAGAATGCCAATCTATCATGTGTGATCCATAACCTGTGCAGTAATCCTTTAAGCATTTTATCTTGAGCTTGTTTGCTGTTCATTTTTTACTTTGATCATGTTTTCCCCATGAAACAGGTAGATAGTTGTTGTCAGGCAGCAGGTCTTTTTGGATAAGAAACATTTTTACAAGTGGGGGTATCACAGAGATTGCTACTTTCAGCATGTTACTTGGTACTTTTATAAAGCTGAATATAAATTATAATTAGAACTGCAGTGCAAGAAGAATTTTTTTGAGTTGAGTGCTGCTTTGTTTTTTATACTTGATTTTGACTGGCATTCCAGTAATGTATTTAAAAAGTAATTACTTTTTTCATGCCTCACAACCTTTTTTTTTCCATCTAGATATTAAGTAAGCTGTCATGTTTCCAATGCATTGACATATTTTTTTCTTCTACACTTCATTCTGTCTTGATTGGACTCTCATAATGCAGGTTTGGCACCCAGGGCAGCATATTTAATTAAAGTCCCAGTTTTTGTGGTTTTGAGCATAGCCCCATCCCTTTCTAGTTGGGCACACCCCTTCCCATTGGTCCCACCCATTCAGGTATTTCCTGGAGCCCCCCTTTGATTTGAAGTCACCAGCCACCACTGATGTTCTTCAATGGATCAGCAGGCCATTAGAAATACAAGTTTCAGTGATAACAAATTATGTTGCTGATGGTCAGAGATTTGCAGGGATACACCAATGATCTCATTGTGTAACAAGATAACATGTAAAGGAGGATTATGTATTCTGTTTTAAAAAAAAAATAACATGTCTGATCCAGCTGTTGGTGGATATGTTGTATTAGGTGTAACACTACTACAGCTGATTTTACTTGTGGGCCTAAGGATAACAGTGTCAGTCTTGTCAGTCTGATTTATTTCAGAAATCAGTGAGTGACTGAAATTTGTCATGCTTTTTATTCATAATTACACACAATTCATAGACAGCAAAGCTAGAAATACCAACAGGGTTTACTGTATGACCTATTTATTGATGCATTGCTTGATTAGAAATCTTGCCCACCATCACAGGCTGATACCCCTAGTCTAACAGTCTACTCATTTCAGCTTTGATACTGACATATTTAGAAAACTGTGGATTGAGATGGAGGACTTATCCTTGGGATAAAAAGAACTCGAGTTGAAAGAGATTTCAATAGTTTTATATGCATGCTAAGTTATAAGGGGTGATATTATGCTCTTCTTGGCTAGTGTTAGTATCACCTCCACATTCTTGTCCTGCATGTTGGCATGTAGTCTAAGGAGATAAGCAAGTTGAATGAACATGTATACATTTCTGAACTGTTGCTGAGAAGCATTGCTGGCTAAGGCAATGACGTTGCTGGTATATTTGTCTATCTGTTCTGAGATCAACAAGGGTAGCTTGACATTTGTGTGAGATACTACAACTTCAATTTTGAAGATGTAAAGACTACTCTGCTATATTTGCTGTCTCCCCAATAGCCTAGCCATCTTTGCATTTAATATCTTTCCTGCACACAGGCATATGAAATGTCTCTCAATCTTTTTTACTTTATTGCTCATTACCAGCCCATATTCTACTGAAGAAGCATGCTCCTTCCCCCAACATGATTCTTAACTATTAAGACTTTGCCAGGCATGACTAGAATGCAATCAGCTCATGTTTCTTCTGAAAAAAATCGGCTTTATTTCAATCATGTTGACTATAAAGTGTACCTCCATAATTGTGCATTAACTCTGAGCTTACATATCCACTGCAAGATCTCCACGCCAAGTAAAGAAGTGGTTGTGGTGAAATGGTTTCTGCAAGTAACTGTAATGAGATCATTTGTGCAGCATTTCTTTCATAAAATACTGTGCAACCTGCCCATGCTGAAAGAGTTGGGTTATAGTCAGTTGCTCCTATGACAAGTGCTTTTTTTTCACAATTTGTAGAGAGGAATAGCTGAAGGTAGCAGTTGTTCATGTGCTGTTGCTGACTTCACAGAGAAGTTATATCATCTACATTAATTACAGTGTACGATGGCTGTTCAAGTTTGACAGCCATGCAAAGAAACAGCAAGCTAAATGTATCCTAACATGTCAGTCATTGTTCTTTCTCTAGGGTGCAGCAACCTCAGAGTGGGGATATAATGCTAAAGGGGCATGGATTTAAAGCCCTCTTTATAAGAAGCAGGAGAACTTAAGCCACTGGAAACATATACATTCAGTTTTCTTCAGGTTCTGCTAGTTTCTCATAACATGGCAAGTTACAGTATATTTATTACAAGCATTTGTGTACTTCAGCTGTGATTTAAAAGCTGTTGTTTTTTATAAAATTGTGAACTTAAACAAAGAAACATAATGGATCTGAAAGAATTTCATCTTCCTTAGTAGGCTGCACATTGCTATTAGGCTCATTTTAACTGATTAATTCAGTGAAGCACGTGCCACAAGAAAATGGAAACAATACATGATTAATGTTAGAGGTCTCAGAACGTTCAAGACACTTAGAAGTGCGATGTATTATCTTATTTATCTGATAGTTGTCACCTCATCTACATCATTATGTACGTGCATCCCCATGTGTGCAATATATTAAGAGATATGAAATACGCTATTCTGCAGACTAACTCACCACAATGTATGTAGGTGTCAGCTGTTAACAGACTTGAACCCTTCCCTGCCAGTCCTCCAGATATAGGATGACAGGTATAACCTGTTACTTGTTTACACCAATATAACTGCAATGCCCTTCATGAACATCCTCTGGGACAGAGTGACTGGTTAGCAGATAGATATACTGATAGTGCTTCCTCAATATTACAGAGTATAGGACTCAGCAGTTGTTGGGGATGACAGTCATATTGCTGTAGCCATCCTTGAAATCTGGAAAACTAAACAAATCTTGCATCCTGACTCCTAGAATGAAGCTTATTTTCCTTTCTCAGTTTTCTTACAGATGTTACCACAGTCGATGATATGTAGATCTAAACAGGCTTAATACTTTTCTACATTCCTTACAGCTGGAAATACCTAGAAAGTGTTCCTTGCCTTCTCTACTGGGGAACACCAATCATAATGATTCTTGCATTAATTGCTCACTACTCCTGTAATTTAGCTGATGTGTGTATAATCACTAGAGTTTAAACAGGTGCGATAAGTATTTAGAAAATTCAGCAGTGGCACCGAGCTTCAACATCCTGCAATCCAATTAGGTTCATAGGTTCACAGGAGGTTACTAGGCTATTGGCTCTATGGTCTTTATAAGCCTAGCCATGTTATACCCTTGTTCCCTTTGTGACCAAGTTGTATGGTCTATATTTGCAGCTTACGTCTATGATCAGCACCGATTGCCCTTATCCAAGAGGGACAAGATACCCTTGGGTAAATATATGGAGCATTATTATGCCTGGCCAAAGTGCTGCAGTCTGTGACTCAGAGGAAAAATGGCAGAGTACAGTCTATCATAACCACAGGCATGTGGTCTTGTGTTTAAATGGTTTGCTAGTTTATTTGAATATTGCTGCTTATTGCTGCTTATAAGGGTACAATCCAATGACTTAACTTGCATACAAATGAATAGTTGAAGGATTTTCTTTCAAACTGATGAAAAAACATGACTCTACATCTTAATTATGTCTTCATTTGCCAGCCTCCTCTTACCACAGACAGTGGTAAGTAACAGAAAATAAAGATTCACACTTCTACTATCCAGACCCTTACCCTGTTATGAGTGCAACATAAAATTAACCAGATAAATCCAACAAACAGTTGCCCTTGAATAAATTCTTATCTGCATTCCAATGCATTAATGATTTAGATCTACAAGGTTTGGATGATATGCATTGTATTTAGATCCCTAAGATTAATGTATCCATTGCAGCATTGGTCTTGTTAACTGAATGGCAAATAGCAAAAGCTGGATGATTTCAGTACTAACCATGCTTGTAGCCCTGTGCTGACATGCAGCTCTCTTTTCTTCAGTATTTATTTATTTTCTTCCTGCTAAAGATTTTAATGCTATTATTGCCTTGAAGTATCAGTGACAGTGTAGGGATCCACATCAGAAATCATAGGTTCATAAGTTTATAGGTGTGTACTAGGCTAACGACCCTTGGGGTTTTTTAAACCTATGCATGCATTCCAAATCTGTGACAAGTTATGTAACCCTTGATAACTGTAAACAGTAGCTTGGGAGATTAAACATATACAAGCAGGTGACTGGAAGATGAACCCTTTACAGTCTGCCTGTGTCCATTAGAGACATAGCTGCCAAACCAGGGATGAATTGTCCAAGTTACACTTGACTGGGATTAGGGAAGAATTCTGCTTCACGTGGATGTGGACCCTGTTCTAGAGAAGGGGCAGTCTCTGAGATACATATCTGCCTCACCTGCAGGTCCCCATTATACCACAGGCAAGGTTTAAGTCTTTAGAATGGGTAATTCTGGTGCTGTTTGTTTTGCAGATATGCAAGAGGTCCATCACAGTGGGACCCAACAATGCCTTGTATGCCAGGCTAGATCTTCCATCAAAAGCTTGTAGGAGACAAGATACAGGAATATAACTTTAAGTCTGGATAGGACATGTTACTTATGCCCTGCATTCTTTTAGTGAGGAACTTCTGTTGGCTTTCCAACTGTTGGATGTGCCTGGTCAGGTACATACCAAAGGGGACATTGTACTCAATGATAGGTCTGATGAACGGTGAATACATTAGAACAATGACCTCCTTGCATCTAGATACCATACCATTGTTTATAAGTTGTAAAACATAGAATGATTACCTCACTGCTCTAGACACGTGATTGTCAAAGGCTAGATTGCTGTCTATTTGTGTCTCCAAGTCCCTGATTATAGCATTAACTCACGGGATATGTCGTCAGTATGACAGTTACCAGGGGTTGATGAAAATCATCTATTTGCTTTATTTTCTTATGAGCATAGTCTTCTCAGAGGAGGGAGGTTGGCATAATGCTTACAATGTTTGCCTCAGAGACACATGATACAGAGACTGATTCTCAGTTTTGAGGGAAATTGGCTTGACTTAAAATGGCCCACATTGTCAGTTAGCCGAACCCTTACCTATGAATTATGGGAGTCATTACTAGTGAATTTATTTGCCATAGCATCTTATAAAGATATAAGTGAATCACCCCAGTTCTTTCTATACAGATGTTCTTACATAAGGCATACACTTTCTTCACAGAAAATGTAATCTGAAAAAGAAATTACTGGGCTCTTGAGGTCTAGTTTATCATAAATAGCCCGTGTAATACATAGAGAGTTATACAGCTTCCTTGGAGTTAACCTGAAATATTTAAAATTCTACATCAAAATGCTATGCATCTCTACTCTTTTGTAGATTTTGGAGGGACAGGTATGTGTCTCAGAGACTACCCCTTCAGTGGAGTAGGCTTGCCGTTCATGTGAAGAAGAGTTCTTCCTTAACCCAATTCAAGCATAACTTGGACCAGTGGATGAGGAATCATAAATGTACCCCTGGTCTGGCACCTATCTGTTTAATGGATAGAGACAGTCTGTAAATGTTTGACTACCCAAGCCCTAGTCTGCATATTCCCTTTAAAATAATCTTAGGACAACAAACTTGTCACATATATTTGGGTTGCATGGCTTGGCTTAACAAGGTCCCTGTGGTCGTTAGCCTAGTACACACCTATGAACTTTTTCTAAATCATAATTTCATTAATGGAATTAGGATAATGGTGTGTTCCAGAACAATTTTCCTACTGGAATCATGGAAACTACATTTCTACTTCTGGTTTCTTTATGAATCAGGGATTGTGAGGTTATCTGTTCCTATTGGTTACAAAATCTGAGTCAGTAGAATAATGTGGAGCTGCACAGCCAGAAATGCCCAGATGGTCTTTATGGGTAACACAGATTAGATAACACTGGCTATCTTGCTCAAACAGGGATCCATGCCCATGAAATTTTGAATTTTTAAGGCTTTCTCCTTATCTGAAAAAAAATAAATAAATATAAATAAATAAATAAAAGTGGCTATGTAGGCAGGACTTGTGGCATTACCTTTATAAATTATACATATAAAACAGATGACCCTGGGGTAGTGCCCAAGGATGCATTCCAGATGACATCTGTGCCAGTATAACTACATTTTGTTGAAAGAGGAATCTGCATATATGTACCAGCCCAGTGAATATGGCTGCTGGGCATCACTGCATTCATTGTATTTTCAGGCAATTTATGACTAATGTGAATACAGAGAGGTAAGCCAAAGTAAATACTCAAAGTGCTATATGCACAAAAGGTGGATAAACCAGGCACCAGTGCTAACCTCAACTCTCAAATAAAATGCATTAATAATTAAAAACAAACACTAGTTAAATCATAACACATTTAAGCATATTAAAACCAACTGCTGTCAGTGTATACAATATTAATGTCACTCACATTGCATATTGCACACAATTAGATGATGAATAGAAGAATGCTATCACTGAACCTCAGCTGGAACAACATGAAAAAATATAGCAAAATGGTTGCATTGGACATAAAGGTGCTAAAATGGCAGACTGCTTCTAATGACTATTATAACCAGATGATTTGAAGGTCTATCAAATCAGTCAATGAACCTCTAATTTTCTGGCCTACCCAGAACAGTTAGAGAGAGCTAGACAGAATGTTTTTGCTAAGTAAAAGAGTAAAAATAATGTCCCAGAACTCTGGAGAGTGACAAAAGGGCTAAAGGTCATATCAATCAGTAGAAACTCAGAATAACAACTTTTATTCCTGTTTCCCAAAAAGGATAGGATAAAGAAAAAAAGAAAATATGGCACATGACATAAACAAGTAGCCAGGAAAACTAGTTGCTTAATCAGAGTGAAGAGATGTTACTAGACAATGAGGAAGCATGAGTAGTAAATCTCTTAATGACATACAGGCCGAGAACAATAATATATGACCACCGTACCGAACATACAAGCCGAGAACAATAATATATGACCACCGTACCGAACATACAGGCTGAGAACAATAATATATGACCACCGTACCGAACATACTGGCCGATAACAATAATATATAACCACCATACCAAACATACAGGCCGAGAACAATATTATATGACCACCGTACCGAACATACAGGCTGAGAACAATAATGTACGACCACTAAATAATCTTGCATCAGTGCTTATATGTATTAACAGAAAACAAACTGACAGAATTAGTTGTTAGTGAAAATTAATAATATCATACCCTGACATTATTTTGGAGATTGAAATAGTAACCATGTTCTCCTATGAACTGAAGTCAGCAACCAAAAATAGAATAACTGCTTAAAACAGTAAACGGATATAAAAATAGTGGAAAACAAGGACATAACAGTGATGCAAAGCAAGAAAATTAATACAACCATAATGGATAAAAGAAATCTATGACAAAGGATGGGCTACTTCTACTTCTTTAAGAGTACACGATGTATTGTAAGAAGTTGGGAATTATATGTACTATATATGAAGGAGGGCTTGTCAGATATGAATACATTAAGCTTCATCATCATCCAGACCTGCTAATGCATCTTAGTCAATGTCAGTTTATGTCAAATCCCATGACATGGGACTATATTCTTTAACTGGTTGGATAAAATATTACAAACTTTCAAAACATTACCATCTTTCTAAGTGTTTCCTAAAATATGAATATGATGGTTAATTCTTCTGGGTCACCAATGATATAAGGAATTAATGACCTTTTAGTGTGAAGGGATATGTCTAAAGATATTGTTTAGATACAGAGCATACTATGTAATTATTCTTTTGGCTAATGATCCTCAATGACCATCAAGCCATCATCTCACCAACCCAATCATCCCATCCGTCCCCTAGGATGTGAGAGCCTTACAGTCTGCACATTCTACTTGGGGATGATATCTGAGCAGTAAGAGTGGTACTTCACTCTCTATGAGCATGTCTATACAAAAGAGGCATATCTGCTGCTTTCCAAAAAGCTACCCTTATAGCCGACATTAGGCACCCGTGAAACCCCTGAATGAGGTCCCCGCGGGTTGCTCTGACCGTTACTGTTCCTTTGCTCGGCTCCTCTTGGATGTCCGCTTAGTTCCCTTATGTCACCATGAAAATTGAAACTGTGTTTCCATTTTTTTTTTTTGATTCGCTGGCAAGCTGCACTCAGTCAGGTCCACTCACTGAAACAAAAGATCTGATTGACTGCAGCAGCCTGTGAAATAAGTTCTTGTTTCTTTTTTCATTTTTTAAAGTAGGGCGTGATGAAGCTAGGACCTGATTGGTCCTTGCAAATCACTTCCTGCACAAACTGCCTTTAAAAAGGCGCCTGTAACTAATAAGGATCACTTCTCTTGTTTTTAAACAGAAAAGTGTTCCTTAGCAGCAGGGTGTGGAGATCAAGATGGGTTTGGACCAGCGTGAGGATGGACTACATCAAAGAACAGATCAGCGGTGGATTCAAGCCTTTGGAGTGGTCGTGGTCATTGGATAATACCCCCTTTGACTGTCCTTCTAAGGGCATTTTCTCAAAAGTTCTGAAAAGCTGTCCTTTTAAGGGCAATTTCAAAAGGACTGAGTGGTCTGAGGAAGGCAAGCAGAGCAGGTGAGCCTTCAATTGTGAAGAGGGAGCAGAGTATTGGAAGCAGCCTTCTGTAGAAAGCATAAAAGGTACATTTTTGGGTTTAGTTTAAACTTTATTTTTTGTGGGGGGGGTGATTGTATTTTGTTTTTTGTGCATATTTCTTGTGCTAAGAGGTTGGGGGGGGGGCTGTGGTTGTACTAGTTTTATTTTGGTTTTCTGTAGAGTTTTTCTGCTAAGAGGATTGAGGGGGATGTGGGCTGTGGTTGTACCAGTTTTATTTTGAGGCTGTAGTTGTACCAGTTTTATTTTGGTTTTGTGTAGAGTTTTTGTGCTGAGAGGATGGGAGGGTTCTGGTTGTACCAGTTTTATTTTGGTTTTGTGTAGAGTTTTTGTGCTAAAAGGGTGGGGGTGAGGTTGTGGTTGTACCAGTTTTATTTTATGTTTGTGCAGTGCTCTGGTGGTAAGAGGATGGGGTGAGCGGCTGTGGTTTTACCAGTTTTATTTCACTTGTGGGGTGTTCTTGTGCTATGAGGATTGGGGAGGTGAGGACTGGTTTTACCAGTTTTAATTTGCTTTTTTGTAGAGTTCTTGTGCTGAGAGGATTTTTGGGTGGGGGGCTGTGGATGTACCACTTTTACTTTACTTATTTTACATTTGTTTACTGGATAGTTTGACTGGGATAGAACCTATTTTATGTGGAGGCTCAGGGAGAAATGCTTATCTTAGCACACAAGTGCTAGAAATATGGAAAAATAAGTCTGGTTTATCTGTTTGTACGAGGGACAATATAAGGGAATGTGAAATGTAATATATATTTAATTTTGATTGCCCGTTGGTTAGGAGAGTGTGTAAGATAGTTATTTGAGGCAAGAGGTAGAGTTGGCTCGTTATTCTTTTTGGTAGTATCTATGCTGTATGCTATGCTAGTGGAGAAAGAATTGCCCTGGGCCTGTATATGTAGAAGGTAGAGAGAATGGGATAGGGCTGACGAAAAGGAGGGGAAATAAATAGAGACAGAGAAGGATATTGTAGTTGGCTAGAGCAGGGATAGGTGGGCAGTCTTGTGAGATGCTGTCTAAGTCAATAGTCTTAGGTGTATGAGGTAAGTGGTGAAGATTAGATTATTTCAGCCTGGGTTGGGACATGACCTGTTGCACTGTAGATGTGACACAAGTGTATCGGTGTCAGCATATTGAATTGTGGGTTCTACAGATGTGGCGGTATTGAAGTTCATAATAAATCCACTAAACTGAAGTGGACCAAGGATGGAGCCTTGTGAGACTCCTAAAGTGAGTTAGAGTAGAGAGAGGTAGATCCTGGAGACATTTTATGGCTGTTTATGACCTTTTGGGTAGCTTTGGAGCCAGTGGAGGGCTTGGGGGATGCAATTAAGGATGGCAAGAGTAGTTAGTAGTTTGATGAGAGACTCTGACAAAGGCCTTTAACAAATCGAGAAAGGCAGATCCTATTTTACCTTAATCTGTAAACTGATGGTGTTTGTATAACTGAGGAGGGCAGTTGCAGCATGAGGCCTGAAGCCGTGTTGGGATTTGGCAAGTAAATTATTGGTTGAGAATGAATGCATTCCTCTAGGAGTTCAGCTAGTTGGCAAAGAATTGCCCTGGGCCTATAATTTGTAAGTTCTGTCAAGTTTCCACCTTTGTGCAAGGGTATAATGTGTGATATTTTCCAGATGGTTGGGACATACTGCTCAGTAATGGATTTTTTAAGTATTCAAGATAAGAACTGATTTCAGCTGCTATTTTTTGAAATTCTGCTGGTAGATTGTCAGTTGAATTTGCAGTAGGTTTTGAGTTTTTTTACAAGTTTTTCAAACTGTTCTGTTATCTAGGTTTATAGTACTGTTTTACACTATCCTTGATGTTACACCTTGCTGTGCATTTTTTTGGCTGTTTGAATTATGTTGAGAGGTTATGAGGTTGATGGGGCCTGTACGTTGCTTAAAATACCTAATGTTGGGTAGGTAGTTAGCAGCTGTGAGAATGTTGCTGAATGCATAGATGTTTTGAATGTATACTACCCTGTTACGCTACTATTGTGTATAACTGCAGTGTTCTACTCACTGATGCAATGACTGCAATTTGTTCGTTAATGTGTTGAAAGTCTGGGAGTGCTATGAGAATGTTGCAGTGTTGAGTGCTTGCCTGAATTTTTTAATAGGGAGTCACGTACTGTATAAGCACATTGTTAATGCTACATCTTTGGGTTTTTTTTCACTTCATTCACAGCTATTGTGCTGAGACTTTTGGGGGGGGGTGAGAATTCTACAAAATGTACTGATATCTTATTGCATACTAATGCAAATACTGTTCCGCTATCTAGGTTTGTAGTACGGTTAACTATCCATGATGTTACGCCTTGTTCTGCAGTTATTATTGGCTGTTTGAATTATGCTCTTTGGAGGTTTTGGGGACCTGTACATTGTTTACAATGCCTAAAGTTGAGAGGGTAGTTAGCAGCTGTGAGAATGTTGCAGAAGGTGCAGATGTTTGAATGTATACTAATGCAAACCATGTTACACTACTATTGTGTTTACCAACAATGTATTACTGATGCAATGACTTAACTTTTTTCATTGTTTATACTTATTGTGTTGAAAGGTTGTTTGGTGTGTGGTTAGGGCCTGTGAGAATGTTGCAGTGTCCATTGTTTGCCTGAAGTTTTTTTAATGGGTGGTCATGGACTGTATAAGCACATTGTTTATGCTACGCCTTTTTGTTTTCACTCCATCCAAAATTGTGCAAAGACGGGGGGGGGGGGGATTCCACAGAATATATTGATATCTTAATGCATGTTAATGCAAACACTGTTCTGCTGTCTAGGTTTATAGTACTATTTAACTATCCCTGATGTTACAGCTTGTTCTGCAGTTATGTTTGGCTGTCTGAATTATGCTATTTGGAGGTTGATGGGGCC
Source organism: Protopterus annectens (assembly GCF_019279795.1). NCBI lineage: Eukaryota > Metazoa > Chordata > Ceratodontiformes > Protopteridae > Protopterus > Protopterus annectens. Next base: position 1,921,522,796 of record NC_056726.1, read on the forward strand.
TGATATCTTAATGCATGCTAATGCAAACACTGTTCTGCTGTCTAGGTTTATAGTACTGTTTAACTATCCCTGATGTTACAGCTTGTTCTGCAGTTATGTTTGGCTGTTTGTATTATGTTTTTTGGAGGTTGATGGGGCCTGTACATTGTTTAAAATGTCTAATGTTGGGAGGTCAATTAGTGGCTGTGAGAATGTTGCAGTGTTCAATGTTTGCCTGGAATTTTTTTTAATGTGGGGCTACATACTGTATAAGCACATTGTTAATGCTATGCTTGTTTTCATTTCATCCAAAACTGTGCATAGACTTGGGTGGGGTGGGGGGGGGAGAATTCTGCAGAATGTATTGATATCTTAATGCATAGTAATTCAAATACTGTTCTGTCATCTATGTTTATAGTACTGTTTAACTATCCTTGATGTTACGCCTTGTTGCAATGAGTTGAATTTTTTTTGTTGTCCATAGTTATTGTATTTAAAGTTCGGGAGTGTGGTCAGGGCCTGTGAGAATGTTGCAGTGTCCATTGTTTTAATGGAGTTTTTTTTAATGGGGGGTGTCACGGACTGTATAAGCACATTGTTAATGCTACAACTTTTTTTTTTCACTTCATCCAAAATTGTGCTGAGACTTTGGGGTAAGAATTCCAGAGAATGTACTGATATCTTAATGCATGCTAATGCAAGCACTGTTCTGCTGTCTAGGTTTATAGTACTGTTTAACTATCCCTGATGTTACAGCTTGTTCTGCAGTTTTTTGTGGCAGTTTAAATTATGCTATTTGGAGGTTGATGGGACCTGTACATTATTTAAAAAGCCTAATGTTAGGAGAGTAATTAGCAGCTGTGAGAATGTTGCAGTGTTCAATGTTTGCCTGGAATTTTGTTAATGTGGGGCCACGCACTGTATAAGCAGATTGTTAATGATACGCCTATGTTTTTGTTTGTCACTTTATCCAGGATTATTGTGAAGAGACTGTGGGGGTGGGGTGAGACTTCCGCAGAATGTACTGATGTCTATAATGCTTACTACTGCAAACACTGCTCTGCTGTCTAAGTTAATGTTTTAAATTATCCATGATGTTACAACTTCTGCAATTATTTTTGACTGGCTGAATTATGTTGACAGTTTAGGAGCTTGATGGGACCTGTGAGAATGTGTGTCCAGATGTTTTTGGTTTTTGGCCTGTTCTCTCTCACAAAATGATGGCATAGCACAATGCGAAGGGCTGAGGCTACTAGCAGAAATGGACTTCATGTTTCATACCCTCCACGTAATGCATGGTACATTCCCAGGCTTTATGCTTTTGTACACAATTCCTGTACTAAGGGTGGTTGTGGGAATATCTCCCAACATGTGTGCCACTTCTACATCCCTCACAAATGAGGTTTTCTAGCAAATCCATGATTTCACTTCTTTGTTCAACTAATGATTTTGGTTTGTGCAAGTGTGCTAAGCGATTGAGAGGTAGTGGACATGTGTAGTCTTTTTTTGTACTGTAACATTAGTCTTGCCTCATAGTTTGGTGTTCCCCTTCAAACGTATGCCTCTCCTAGTCATTAGTTCTTTCAGACTTTAGTCTGTTCCAGAGAGCTTGTAATATCAATCTTTTGCATCATTTGGGGCCTCTTCACATGTTTGGGGGGATGAAAGGGGAAGAACTGTGTAGAAAAAGCTCAAGTTCACCTCTAGTGTTAGGTATTTAACATAAAACTGTAACTTGTTCCTTTCTCATTACTTTTTTGTGCCTACTGGTTAGTCATTCCTCAGTCTTTCTGCCTGTGGTGCAATAGTATCTGATCTCAATACAAGTCATTATGCATTTTTACTAAGAGTATGACAAAAGGACTCTACGTCTGCATGTGTAGTAATTCTGCTTTACTTCCATTCCCAGTTAGAGATGAAGCATACATATTTGTCAGGAGCAGCAAAAAGAAAGCTTCAGCAGCAGAGGAATGAGAATGCAAAGAGACAGGGTTCCATTATGAAGTTTTTCTGTGGATCATCGGAGAGGGGAGATTCAATAAAAAGTCTGCCTTCAGGACAAACACAATGTTTCTGCATTACAGTCTGACCACTGTGAGGCCAGCATCCTTCCAACAGAAAGTGACCACTCTCTTGTGGCTACACCACAGGCTACCTCCTGTGGACCTACAGCCATTACGTTGGGTGAAAGCATGTTAGGAAATGCATATTCAACTGTAGAGGTGTTGCCTGGATCACCAGACATTGAAACAGAAGGAGACCATACTTCTGTAGTGACAGATGTGGCCTTTGACTTGCAGGGAGTGTCAGGTACATCTTTTGAGGATCTAGGAACTTGGCCAGACTTGATAAGGGATGAGTTTAGAGTAGCTGCCATTCAGCATGGACCTGTGCAAGAGGTGTTGCCACAGTTCCCAGTCAATGAGCAAAAAAGAAGATTTACATTGGAACTATTTCCATGTGGTGCCTAATGTAGAGATAGGAAAATGCACTTGGCTGACATATTCAGCCTCAAAGAATGCACTGTTTTGCTTTGCATGCAAATTGTTTGGACATTCTAACCATCTTCTCAGGTCAGGTGGTTACAGAGCATGGAGAGAGATGTCCAAAGCTTTACACAGCCATGACCGAGCACATCAGAACTGCCACAGAATATCATACAGCTGCGGAAGGGCAGTAAGGAGGCATTATACGATGCCATTATTTAACAAAAGTATTTTTTTTTCTTAAATAATGTCATTGTATAATAGCAATAACCCACTTCTGGGCGTGGGTAATGCTGGATTTACCCACGGTTGGCTTTGTTTGGCCACTCGGGCTTCGCCCTCATGACCAAACCACGCCAATCGTGGGTAAATCCAGCATTACCCACACCCAGGCATGGGTTATTGCTATAATATCTTCTGCTTATCTCCCTCACATTTCCATCATGGTTTAAGTTACTAATTAATAAATCCAACGCCCCCACAAGTCCGGTTGGACCTTAAAGCTATCTCCTTTGAAATAAAAATACAACTGGGGACCCCAGCTAACCCCGGAACTTTTTAGGAGTTATTCTATAAAAATTCTTATGATTTGTGTGGCTTCCTAGAAAATTTTCAAGCCCACTGTAGATCAATATGCGTGTATATAACTTTAAGAAATTATCTGAGGGCTTGCACAAGTGTAAAAATACTGAGCACGTGCAACCCTGACTGCCATTTTGTAGTCATCTGTTGAGATGTAAGCATGTATCTGTGTAATTTGTTAACTAGTTTGTTTGTATTTAAAGATGCTGCTATCCATCCTGATGTATTTGTATATATTAAAGCATCTGAAAGAAACTCCTAGCCTTCTTGTTTTATATATTACAGATGAAAGAGCAACATGTCAGAAGAGTCATGTCTAAAGGACATGGTGCCAGAACTGGCATATCTAAAAGGACATGGAGTTAGAAGAAGCATATTGAAAGGGGCATGAGGTCAGAAACAGCTTGGCTAAAATGACTTAAGGAGCTTGTTTAGGTGTTGGTGGAATATATAGGTGTGGATCATCATACAGGTCAGAAACGAATTTCAGGTATTAAAACTTGATCAGCACTTTTTTTTTGCATAATATGAAACTGGGCATACAAAACCTTCTAAATAATATTCACATAAACAGATATGTATGATATTGATAAAAATATTTGAATTACGAGGAAATGTTTGAAATAAAGTCCAAATTGCATAAAACAAATAAAATAAGGGAAAACTACTGCATTTTCACAAAGCATATCTATTTTTGTGTTAAGCAAAGATATTTGAGCCATCAGAAGTGTTTAAAGTGTTCGCATGTTTGTCTATTGTTACAGTAAAGCTGTTTCAAAAAGTATGTCCATTACACAGCTGTTTCGCAAAGTACAGCCATTACAAAGCATATTTTGAAGAATACAGCCATTACAGAGCATATTTCACAAAGTACAGTATATCAAAGAGTTTATTGTTCATTTGAATGTTACAAATTCACAGAACTGTTTGTTCACACATAATTACAAGGACCATATTTTCAGTGTCTTTGTGTATACTTTGTGGGCATGGCAGACTGATTTCGAAAACTGAGTGCACTTGTGTTTGACCATAATATTGCCGAGTACTGGACACTGTTTGAGCAAGAGTATGACATTTTCATACAGGGAGCACTTTTTGATAAAAATGACTGTACAAAGGCATTTATTCTGCTTAATTTAGCTGGATCAGAAACCATAGAAAGGGAGCATTAATTTTTTGTATGTACTTGCTATCTATGCTGGAGAGGGGGAAACTGTCATATTGTTATATCGGCTAAGTCAAGAGAGGACCCAGAGTGCTTAAAACATACATTTTGAAAAATGTGTAACCCCCAGACAAATGTTACTTTGGAAAGGCACTTATTTTATACAGCAGATCAAAAGCCTGGTGAAACTTTTGCAGCATATAAAACTGACCTGAGAAATAAGGCTAAAATGTGCAGATTTGGTGACCTAAGGGATGAGTTGATAAAGGACATACTTGTGCGTGTGGCATAAAAGATGATGCTGTGAAAAAGATTTTGCTTTGTGACAGTGATTAAACTTTGAATAAGGCCATTGAGATTTGTCAGATATACGAGCTGACAGAAAAGCACACAAATATGCTTACAAATGAAAATAGCTCTAGAAGGCACAGTGACAGAGCTCATGTTGATAGTATGCAGCACATTATTAAAAGAAACAGGCCCAAGCACATGGCAGCTACTGTGACCCCTGCAGCACTCACTGATGAACCCCAAAACTTTCTAGCAAGTTCTATAGTTTGCACAGTCTCAGCGAAGCATAAGAGTGATGAGTCAGCAAACTCAAAGCATGGGCTACAACCTAGTTTCATTGCCAACTGTCATAACTGTGGTGGAAGTCATGAATCTTAAAAGGAGAAATGTTTAGCATTTGTTCAACAATGCTACAAATGCAATAAATGAAATCATTTCAAAAGATTTTGTAAATCAAAAGGCCCATATTATTTTATTAAAAGGTTACATATTGAGAAACAAGTTATTCAGTTGGAAAGTGGAAATTCTACTGTTTATGTTGATGGTGTCTCAGTGCTTCATGAAATGGTCAATGCGTAGATTTAAAGGCAAAGAATGAAGTATTTTGTACTGTTCGGATAAATGGCAAACCCACAGAGCTCAAAGTTAACACAGGTTCCAAGTGCAATGTTATATTAGCAGAAACATTTTCTAAGGTGTGTAAAGGTGAAAGGCTTGATTTGGCAAGGTGTGCGAAACTTGTTGCTTATGGAGGTGAAGAAATTCAAACCAAAGGCTCAGTAATGCATTCATGTTATTTCCAGCAGAGTGGAAGAAACTATGACGTATTATTTTATGTGGTCCAAGAGGCATGTTCAGTCATTATTAGGGCTTATAGACAGCTTGCAAATGAGACTGCTTTCATTTAATAAGGAAGTTTGCCAAGTTAGTTTGAAATACCATTACTCTAATTTTGCCCAGCACATTTTTTTCTACCTATGCTGTTCTTTTCCAAGACAAACTAGGCAAGCTTCCAGTTGTGTACTCCATGAAGTTAGACCCAGAGGTCAGTCCTATTGTCAGGCCAGCATCAAAAGTTCCAGTAGTCATGCAGGATAGAGTTAAAGCTGAGGTAGATAAAATGTTGTGACAGGGTGTGATTTGTCCAGTTGAAACTCCAACTGAATGGGTATCTTCCATGGTGGTAGCTCATAAGAAAAGCTCAGATGACATCAGAATATGTATTGACATACATGATTTGCACAAAGCCTTAAAAAAGACCTCATTGTCCAATGTGCAGTGTCGAAGAAGTTGCAATCTTGATGCTAAATGCCACTGTTTTTTCTGTCTTAGATGCAAAAAGTTCATTTTGGCAAATTCAGCTTGACAAAACATTATCATTGCTAACTACTTTCAGTACTCAGTTTGGCAGGTACAAATTTTCATAATGCCATTTGGGATAAATTCTGCAAGTGAGGTATTTCAGCGTGCAATGGAGCAAATGTTTTCTGTGTATCCTTGTGCTATTGTGGTAGACGACATGCCAGTAGGAGGTCATGATGAAACAGAATATGACAGAAACCCCAGAAAAGTTCTAGAAAGGGCACATCAAGTGCATCTTAAACTCAACCTACACAAATGCAAATTTAAGCTACAAGAAGTTACTTAAGTTGGTTATTTATTTACAAGTACAGGCTTACAACTAGACCCTTCAAAGCAAATGGCCATTCTCAAGATGTCAGTTCCAAACAATCTTTGAGCCCTGCAACATTTTCTTGGCATGGTGATCTACCTAGGTAAGTAAGACTTAAGCCAAATTTCAATGCCACTCAGAGAGATGACATGTAAAGATGTATCCTGGTCTTTGTTAGAGCAACATCAAAGAGTATTTGATGTCCTGAAACACAGAATTGCAAGTCGGCCAATGCTCAGATACTGTATTCTTCTTTTGGCTTCTCACAGTTAGGGGTCACCACAGCAGATCACCTGACTACTCATGATTGGCAGTGGAGTTTTACAGTGTCGAACTGCCAGCTCGGTGCCCAACATACCACAGAAGGCACACACACGCACGCACTCATGCCTAGTGCCGATTTAGAGTATCTAATCCACCTACAGCATGTCTTTGGGACGTGGGAGGAAACCAGAGCACCTGGAGGAAACCCACATGACCACAGGGAGGACATGCAGACTCTGTGCAGAAGGCACGCCAGCCAAGGATCGAATCGGAGAACCTCTTGCTGTGAGGCGGCAACACTAACCACTGCACCCCCGCTGCTGCCCCAATGTTCAGATACTATAATGTTCACAAACAAGTTACACTTTCCTGTGTTGCTTCAAAATTTGGACGTGGTGCAGTCATTCTACAAGAGGATCAACCTGTTGCTTATACATCAAGAACTCTTACCCAAACTGAGATGCAATATACACAGATCGACAAAGAGCTTTTGGTAATTGTGTTTGCATGTACGAAGTTCCATGATTATGTTTATGGTAGACCTATCCAGAATGAAACAGAACACCAACCATTAGTCACAATCTTGAGAAGGCCAATGCATTCAGCTCCAGCTAGACTGCAACACATGATGCTGAGATTGCAAAAGTACAATTTCAATTTTGTCTACAAGAAAGGAAAAATTCTTTTCCTTGCTGATACATTATGCAGATCACCCAGAAACACCACAGAACAGCAAAAGAATGAGAACCTTGATTTTGAAGTCATGAAGTGAGAAATTTTTCTTCCACACATCTTGATGTGCTGAAAGATCACACAGCTACAGGTCCAGTGTTACAAAGGCTCAACCACTTAATCAATCAAGGATGGTCATCAAAGCAACCTAATTTACCTCAAGAAGTGCAACATTATTTTCCATACAGAGATGAGATTTTTGTCTGACAAAGGTAGCATTATGAAAGGTTTGAACGCAGTTGTTCCAAAGTCCTTGCAACCAGACTACATTACTATCTTGCATCATAGTCACCCATGAACTGAATCTACCAAAAGAAGGGTGAGAGGACTGATATTCTGACCTTCTATGTCACAAGACATTGATAGAGCATTTTTATATTGTTCAGTGTGTGATAGTACAAAGGCACATCAACAGAAGGAACCACTTCAGCTTAACCAGATTCTGGAACTACCATGGTTGACAGTAGTCACCACAGAAATCTTCAAGTGGAATGGTCAACATTATTTTGTGTTAGGAGACTCTTAATCCAATTCATTCAAGATTGACCTACTTCCTAACCTAGCATCCAGTACTGTCATTACTAAAATGAAATGTTGTTTTGTTGTACAAGGAAGTCTGCAGAAAGTTATTTCTGACAATGGCACACAGTTTATAAACCAACAGTTCAAAAGATTTGCTGAAGAAGGGGACTTTACTCATGTTACAGGTAGTCCAGAGTACCTGCAGTAAAATGATTTGGCAGAACACGCACTGCAAAGTGCAAAGCAGTTACTTGAGAAGTCAAAACGAGATAATACTGATGTTTCCTGAATCTCTTGAATCTCACAAATATTCCTTGTGATAAACATCTTGGTTCACCTGTTCAGAGACTGAGGTTGAGACAAACTAGAACCACATTACCAATCAGTAGTCAATCGTTCATTCCATGTGTCAAGAACAGCGATTAGTGAAAGCCAATCTGTTTATAATGTCTATCCCAGAAGTCCTACTATGATAAGACCAGCAAACTGCCCAATCGATTACGAGAGGGAGAAGTGGTAAGGATGCAAACGTCCAGAGGTTACGATCGGATTGGTGTCAGGAGGAATATTGGTCCAGAGCTGAGATTGTACATTATAGAATCAGAAGGAGCAACTTTTCGGTGGAATCAGAAGCATTTGAGACCAGCATCCGAGCCTATCCCACAGCAAATAGGCTGGGATAAAGACTGTTTATTTCAGAGGGAGTTGTCTGGTGTTCCAATTCCTGAGGAAGTTCCAGAGGACATTCCTGTTTGTATGACCAATCCAGAAGTTCCTGATGAGAGTTGTGCATCACAGGCTGCCCCTGTTGCTAAATTTGGTCCTAACAGTTATGTTATGAGATATGGTCAAATCTCTAAATCTTGCAGCAGATATAAATCAACTTGGACATGAACATTTTGTTTTGTTTCTAATGTACATAGTAATGCATGTATAGCTCTATCATTGTTTTGCATTAAGGGCAATCTTTTTTAAGAGGGAGGATGTAGATCAGTATGTGTGTATATACCTTTAAGAAGCTATCCAAGGGCTTGCACAAGTGTATAAATACTGAGCACGTGTGAGTCTGACTGCCATTTTTTAATTAGCTGTTGAGATGTAAGAATATGTATGCAAAATATGTTTGTAAACTAATTTATTCATATTTAAAGATGCTGCTATCCTTCCTGACGTGTTTGTATGTATTAAAGCATTTAAGCAAAACCACAAGCCTTCTTGTTTTATGTATTAATGAATGAGTGACACCCACCAAACCCTGAACACTGTTGTCATTAGAAATTGTTCATGAAAAGCCTGTACAATCAGTCATGTTACTCTTTGCACAGAGACAGCAGTACCTACTGGGAATAAACACAGAACAATCTCAAAAAAAAAAATCACCCTGATGGAATCACAACATCAATAGCTTGCTTTAAAAAAGGAAGAAAATCATGGCTAAAATAAGTAAGTGCAATGCCCAGCAACATAAAAACCCTTCCTCTATCTAGACAAGCAACTCAGGGAATAATCAAGTCTTCAATGTCAAATTTCAGGTAATAGACTCCAGGAGAAGGACAGTCACAAGGCATCCTTCAGCTATGTCTGCAACCTCAAGGGCAATACATAACAATATACTTAAATAATTTTAAATGGAGAAACCTATACTTAGCATAAAGATCTAGTAAATCTACTAGTTGCCAAATTTAGCTTTGGTTATATCCTGCTTTCCCCCAGGACAATCCTCCGGAAATAGTCTCAACCATAACTTCCTCTACTATTACTAAGATCAGGTTCTCAATGCACTCTCCAAGGCCAAGAAAACTGCATTGATGGACCCAGATTATATCCTAGGATGCTTCCTTAATAGCATGAAACATGTCCTATCAGTGCCACTGGAATCACTATTTGACCACAGCCTCCAGGCAGGATTCACACTAAGTGAATGGAGGATTGCAGCGGTTGTCATTCCTCTGCCCAAGTACAGACCATCATATATCCATTTAACTAAAAGCCCATAAGACTTAGCAGTCTTCTGTAGAAAGCCATGAAAAGAAGTACCATGGAAATGATAATCAGTGGCACAGAAAACCTTATGACTCTCTATCCAACTCAGTTTTGTTTCATCAAGCATAGGTCATGACTACTGAACCTGGTGGACTTTATCAACAAGCTCACCGAAGCAATGTATGAGGAACAAGTGGTGCATACTGCCTATCTTGACCTGGCCAAAGCATTTGACTCAATACTCAACTCAATCATTGTAGACAAACTTATGAAATTAGGTATAAACTCGTATGTCACTCACTGGATAGCCAGCTAGCTCAAAGATAGGACCCAAAAAGACAGGATAGGGGATGTCTCTGTCCACAAAAAAAGCCATTCTTTAGTTGAGTGCTTTAGGGTTTGGTGCAGAGGCCACTCCTTTTTTATTTGAAGTGAAGGCCAACATCAAGAGCATCTGGCTGACCAAGATTGCAGCTTATTGCAAACAGTCATGGATTCCCCCAAAGATACAACTATGCTCCAAGAAAGCCTAACACAGACCCTAACTATTGCTACAGCCGTGATCTAAAATTCAGTGCCAAGAAATGTACAATAGTATCCTTTTGGAAGGTGGTTACTCCTGGAAACTTTCACATTGATAATACATCCCTAAGAGAAGAGTCAGTGGTCAGAGATTTGGGAATGCATGAAGACAGTAATCTGGCCTTTGACCATCGTTTATCTAGTTATTAGGAAATTATTCTATGTTGCACAACGTAAAAGATAGAGTATGGCATCTAGGTCCAAGAATGTCATTGTTCTGCTGTACTTGGCCCTCATCAGACCAGTCATTGAGTCGAATGCCTCTTTCAGTATGTACCATATGCAACAACAGCAGCACCTACAGAGTTTCTTCAAAAATCAATAGGGGGTCTAAACAACATATGCTATGTGGACCGCCTAAAATCCCTATCCCTGTGCCTAGTCTCCTACAGACTTCTAATAGGGGATCTATGCCTGGCCTAAAAAACACAGAATGGTCCCACTCTGATGGACATAGACAAAACAAATTGCATCAGAATTACCCGATATAGAGACCTATAACTCATCTGCAACATAAATAAGACATGTTGGAGGGACAAGTATGTGCATCAAAGAATTCACCCTTCTCTGGAACAGACTTCTCATCCATATGAGGCAGAGTTTTTTCCACACCTAATTCAAAGGTAACTTGGACCAGTGTAAATGTACCCTGGCCTTGCAACTATGACTCTATTACACAGGGTCAGCCTGTAAATGCATGATGAACAATGCCAAAGCCAATATATACCTCTTAAAATAATCCTAAGGCATCAGAACTTGTCAGATACATTTGGAGGCATGGATAGGCTCAAAAAGACCCACTGGGGTTGTTAGCCAAGTAATCCCCTGTAAACGTAAACACTTGTGAGCTAGTATGGCATATAGTGAAATAAATGCAGGCCAGTGAATGCTTGTCAGTGATATGCAGTCTTACACAACTGACTTTTGGCAATATGCTAATAATCACCTTAATTTCCAAAAACACAATTTACAGTATTAAATGGACATCACATGAAAGCAATCAGAATGAACATATATTAATTTTAGCTGGCTGAATACAAAGTGTGTTATAACACTTCTTGGATAAAATTGTTATAGTAGAAACTTAATAAAATTTCATCTCTATCAAAATTAAAATAGGTCAAAATTTGCTTTGGCCAAACAGAAAAGATTAGATTTTAAATGAAAGTAAAACAAAGTTTATTCATAAGCAAAAATGAAATTGATCAGGATTTGTTTAACTGAAAAAGAAAAGAAAATTTTAATGAAAGTGAGTAGACATTGATTCATAGCTCATTTGACAATGGCTTTGCAGAAGTAGAAGTTTTGCTTCCTGTATTTCAAATCCATTCAGTTATATTTCTTTGCACAAAAGTTATTCCTTGAGATTATTCATTTTTTGAGCATTCAGTGCTTTTTATAATTCGTTCAGTTCTCAGTGTACAGTTCTGGAACATTTTTAGTCAAACTTGCAACAAATACAAAATGCAATCATTGTGTATATCTTTCATGTCTCTGACTTTTTTTTTTGTTTGGTTGGGTTTGCTTATAATTTCTGTGTAAATTATAAAGGACAGAAACAGAGAAAGACTGAATGCTCGCTTTAAAACTAAATTATTTATTTATTGCTTTCTGCATAACATGCAATTTCATAAGATAATACCTAAACTTTTTGTTTTAATTTTTTTTTCATTACAACTTTTAATTGAATTTACTGATTTATTTAAGAGTATGCAAGAATAATACAAAAGAACAGAGCTCTCTTTTCCTGGGATTGTAGAATTAATAATAGCATGTTTCCAGAGGCTTGCCCATTCATTAAAAGGACCTGTTAAACCAGCTACAGAGATTATTCAAAATTAGCCTCCAGACAGTATGTGTCAGACATGTAGAGTACAGCAGCTGTCAACCCTCTTCACAAGGATGGGCTGTCAAATGACACAGGTAATTATAGATCTGTAAGTCTGATGGGCCTCATCTATAAGGTCATTAAAAGGATCATTATGAAACTAGTAAACAAGGACATAGACAAACTTCAAATCACTTATCCATTCCAATTTGATTTTGCAGATCTTACCTTCTCAACCTGTTTAACTACTTCAAGATTACTGAACCAATGGAAGAGAAATAATCAGTACAAACCAGATATCTAGATCTTAGTAAGGTGTTTGATACCATTCCACATGCAAGTATTGTTAATAAACTCATCCAGCTATGTGTCAATCCCTATGTAACTCAAAGAATAGCAAATGGGCTCACAAGTGGAACTCAGAAAATTAGAGTGGACTGCTCCATCTCCTCCATAAAACCTGTCACCAGTGGTGAACCAATAGCGTCTGTCCTTTGGCTACTCCTTTTTGTCATTTACTTCTCAGAAGTCAAGGTCAGTTTAAGAGGTTTGTGGCTAGCCAACTTGCTAATGGCTGTAAACTAGGTGCCATCATTAACTCTACAGAGGACACCAACAACTAAGAAGGGTTTTCCCATACAAATAGCTGGTGTGAAAATCATGGACTAAAATTTATTGTCAAAAACTCTGTAATCGTATCTCATTGCAATAACAATGCCCACTGCAACTATTGCATTAACAACACACACCACTAAAGATCGATCCCATAGTTAGAGACCTGTTTGTACCAACGTAAACTGATGTGGGCTACCAGCCACAACTCTGAGCTGAGATACCAGGCAACTAGATGCTTCTGAGATTCCATAAAATCATAAGTTACCTGTTTTTTTTTTTTTTTTTTTTTTTGCTTATTTATACTATTTACTACACTTTTTATTGCCTGCCTCCTACTTTTATATTGTATTTATATAACAAGAACTAAAGTATACTGTTGTACTACAATTGTTTGCATTAATGTGCCTGTTAAACTGAATATATAGCTATTTTCACTGTTTACAAAGCTTGTTTGCTATTATCACTGTTTGTTAAGTATTTATTGGTATTTTACACTGCTTTAAAGCTATCTGTTCCGCTTGTTCTGATTTCCCTGCCTAGCAGTGTTTAAATAACTGCCCTATTAGCTGTTCAAAACATTCTTTAGAGCCTCCTTGCTTTTTATCTGCTGTTATTAATATTTTTTAGTGTTTCACTGCTATTTTACTGCAGTGTTAAACATTCTCTAGTATTTCCTGCTGAAACTAGGGTAGCTAGTAGCTGCAGCATTGTCCAGATACAGGCTTGTTGCATCTGGGTCTGTTTTTAGTGGTTGTTTTCTCTGAGCACATTTTCCAGGCCATTTTGGATTGGAAGGGGCCTAGCTTTACTTTAGCGGGAGGATTGTGTTGATTGGACCTTGTCTGGTAAAGAGAGGTCAGTCTAGGGCTTGGCATAAGCATCGTCATTGGTCTTTCTGAATCTTTTTAAATTTTTTTTCAAGTTTTTAGCTTTTGGTATTTAGGCCCTGCATTTCAGCAGGTTTCTGCTTGTTTGCACATTGTGCAGCACTGCTCACTGCCACGCAATTGTGTGCCAAAGCCAAACAGTTAAATTCAACAAATTTTCCCCTTAGATACAACTGTTGCACCCTAGTGTAGCCCTCATCCTTAGTACTGTCTCGGTCAAAGAAATACCACTAGTGAGCTGTAAACTAATAGACCACCAGCAAAAAAATAAATAAAACCCCCAGGCAGAAATATCCAACCACTGAGCTCCTCCATTAATGATTCTGAAAAGCCACCCCTAGTGGCAACAGTCTTCAACCTAGCATTATGGACAGTTGGACTACCCTTGTTTTTCCTGCCAAAAGTTTTGACTTGTGCCTCCTGTGGCAGTGTAGCAATTGCCTCATGCACACTGACAACCATCTACTAATAGCACTCTAGCACAGAGTGTGAGAGATGGAACTACACCAAGAATCTTGAATCCATGCTTTCTCTCACTGAAAATAATAGTAGGGAAGAGGATGTCATCACCACTACATATGCACATGGTACCACTACTCATGCACATAGTATGCATCAAACACAAAAATCCACATACGTAGGGGTTCTTTTGAAAAAATTAACAAAACAACAGAGATTTCCAAAACACAAGACTTGTACAACTAACCCAGTCCTCACAGTACCCTTGACACATAGTAACACCAGTGTCATGCTGCTAAATGCTAGGAGCTTAAACCAAAAACTGCACTCCTTGGAAGCACTTCTATAACTAGAAGATGTAGATGTCCATGCAGTCACAGAAACCTGGTTCAAGGCCTCAGAGCGTACCTCGGCCTTGTAATGCTACAATGTGTTCCACACCTTTAGACTTCAAAATGAACATTTGAAAACCAAATGAGGTGGCGCTTCTGCCTATATTAGAGATAAATTCACCTCCCATCTGGTTAGACTGGACAACTCCATAGAGTTTTCCAAGTCCAGGTTATGGTGGGTAAGACCCCTATTCAAGTCATTGCCAGTTACAGATCCTCCTCCATGGGTCTTCATGCCCATGAAGCCTACTTGGCCAAACTGGAGACAATCCAAATTTCACCAAACACTCTGGTTATGGGGAATTTCCATTATCTCACCATCTACTGGGAAACCTAGGCTAGCCCCAACTCACTAGTGCAAAAGTTCCTTGACTTTGTTAATTCAAAGGCAATGGAATACATTGTTTATACCCCAACAAGAGGAAACTACAGTTGTGTACTTGTACCATAAATGTAGATATTTGAGTGTATTCACTGTTGCAGTCATCATATTTGAGTTATCCCTGCCAGGGTAGCCCTCGGCCGGCCCGAATACCAGAGGCTTATTATTTCTGCGTCCATTGCTGTTGTTTCAGGACTGACGTCAGGTCATCAGTAGTATAAAGTAAGGCAGCTGACATCATTACATAAGTTTTTCTTGCCCTAACCTGTCAGGAGCCCCTAAGTAGGAGCCAGGTTCTGGTGGAAGAACCCCATCAGTAGAAAGTAAATACCAATATGTCCTATGTAAGGAAAGAGAAGAAAAAAAGGGGGATGGAAGGAGGGAAACCAGGACTGCAACAGTGAATACACTTGAACATCTACATTTATGGTAAGTGTACACAACTGTACTATGTTCTTTGTGTTTCACTGTTGCAGTCATCACATTTGGATTGATTCCCAAAGCTGAGGAAATGAGTGGAGGCAGTCTAGGAAACTAGGGGCTGGCTAGGATGCCCAGCAAGACTGTAGAGGCAAACCCTCCCCTGGATTTGGTGAAGAGAGGCAGGTGGTAATGCTTGGTAAAAGTGTGAACAGATGTCCGTGTGGCAGCCTCCAGGATGTTCCTGGTGAGGACTCCTCTGAGGAAAGCTGCAGAGGTGGAGGCTGCTCTGGTGGATTGAGTCCTGACCCCCTTGGCGGGAGGCCTTCCATGTTATTTGTAGCAGAAATGGATGCAGTGTGCTATCCATTTGGACATGGTTTATTTGTAGATGGCTTTGCCTTCTGCCCCTGTAGCAAAGGTAATCAGCAATTGATCAGACGTTCTGAAGGATTTAGTCCTGTCTAGATAAACTCTGAGCTGTCTGTGCTCATCTAGAGAGTGCAGGATCTTTTCCCTCTTGTTCTGTAGATTAGGGAAAAAGGTGAGCGAATGAATGGATTGGTTGAAAGCCACACTGGACACCACCTTGGGCATGAAGGATGGGTTAGTCCTGAGGGATACCCTGTCAACATGGAAGATGATGAAGGGTTCCACAGCCATGAGTGCTTCCAGCTCAGAGACTCTTTTGGCTGAAGTGATGGCCAGAAGGAAATCCGTCTTCCGGGAGATAAATTTTAGCTCTGCAGAATAAGCTGGTTCAAAAGGGGGCATGGTGAGCTTTTCCAACACAAGGTTAAGGTCCCAAGCTGGGGTCGGTGCTCTTTTGGGTGGCCTCAAGTTGCTAGCCCCTCTTAGGAACTGTTTGATCAAGGGGTGTGAGAAAAATGGCTGCTCAGTGAGAAAATGAGCAGAGAACTCAAAGGCATGAATTTTAATAGAGGAAAAATTGAGGCCACTGTGTAGTAGGTCAGCTAAGTAATCCAGGATGTGATTGAGGGAGAGCTGTGCTGTATTGGCTCCCTTAGCCTGAATCCAGGTGCAGAACCTTTTCCATTTGTCAGCATAAGACTTTCTAGTGCTAGGGTGTCTGGCCTCATGTATAACATCTAGAACCTGTTTACTGAGGTTGGCAGATCGGGGGTTAGAAAATAAGCCAAGTTGCCAAATTGCATGACTGCAATTGGGGATGCATGCATTTCCCTTCCCTCTGGGTTTGGAATCTGAGGAAGATGCCATGGTGACAGTGGGGACAGGCTGAGCAGCAAGGGATACCAGGGCCGGCAAGGCCAGTCTGGAGCTATAAGAATTGTCCTTGGTTTTTCCTCCTTTATTTTGAGCAGTACCCAGGGGGTGAGAAATAGTGGAGGAAAGGTATAGACTGACAGATTGACCCAGGGGAAGGACCGTGCATCCACTTTCCAAGCCATGCAGTGATGCTCCCTGGTGCAGAATTTACTGAGCTGATGGTTGGTGTGGGAGGCAAAGAGGTCGACCTTCGAGGTGCCCCATTTCTGAGTTATTAGGGTGAAGGTTCTTCTGTTGAGCTGCCACTCGTGTGGGTCCAGAAAATTCCTGCTTAATTGGTCTGCCAGAGAGTTGAGAGAACCTGGTAGGAATTGTGTTAACAGGTGGGGTTGCATGGCAGAGGCAGTGTGCTAAAGTGTCATGGTCAGCTTGCATAGAGTGCAGGAGTCAGTCCCTCCCTGCTTGTTGATATACCCCATTACAGTGGTGTTGTCTGTTTTGAGCAGGAGAGCCCCTGGGGAGAGAAGGGGCTTGAAAGCTAACAAGGCATACTGGACAGCCATCATCTCATTTTGGCTGATGTGTAGAGGGATTTGCTGTGGGCTCCATTGGCCCTGTATGCACCTGTTGTCCAGGTGTTCACCCCAGGCACAGTCTGATGCATCTGTGGTGATGGTCTGGGTGGCAGGGGGTGGTGAGAAAGGTAGCCCCTTGTAGGAACATGCTGTTTCTCACCAAAGAAAATCTTTTCTGAGGCAAGGAATTATAGGTATAAGAGTCTCCAGGTATTGAGATTGTTGACACCAAAGGCTTTTTAGGTACCATTGAAGTTTCCTCATATACAGTCTGGCATATGGAAAGAGTAGTATGCAGGATGCCATGAGCCCCGTAGCTTGCAGGATCTTCCTTGCAGATAGATGGGGTCTGGTAGCTAGTTGAGAGAAGTAGGCTGTCAGGAAAATTTTCTTTTTTGGTATAAGGAATGCCATCTGGGATGCTGTGTTCAGGCTTGCTCCCATGAATATAATCCTTTGGGTGGGCACCTGTTTGGATTTCTTTTCATTGATTGTGTACCCTAGGGAGGTTAGTAGGGACTTTGCACAGGCCAGGTGCCTGAGGAGCTTTTCCTGGCTGTCTTCCTGAATTAGGCAGTTGTGTAAGTATGGGTAAATCTGGATATTCCTTTGTTTGCAAAAGGCAATGACCAGAGCCAGACATTTTGTGAAAACTCTGGGAGCAGTAAATAAGCCAAAGGGAAGTGCAGAGAACTGAAAGTGCTGAGATCCTGCTCTGAAGCAGAGATATTTCTTGCATGATTCCCTGATAGGAATATGGATGTTGGCCTCTTTTAGATCTAGGGTGGCTAGCCAAGCATCCTTGGAGAGCATGGGTATCAGCTGCTGGAGGGTGAGCATTTTGAATTTTGGGATCACCAGGAAGGTGTTGAGAATGGATAAATCAAGGATGGGGCATTAGGTGCCCTCTTTTCTGGGTACCAGAAAAAGTCTGGAGTAGATACCTTGGCCTCTCTGTTCTGCAGGAACCTGCTCTACTGCCTTCACAGAGAGCAGGGAACGGACTTGCTTTTGCACTTCTGCCCACTGGTTTGGAGATAGATCTGGGTACCCTTTTCATAGGTTCATAGGTTCATAGGTTTATACTAGGCTATCTGCCCTAAGGCATTTATAAGCCTAGCCCAAAGTTTTGTGGCTTACCTTATATGAAAAAATACTGTACCCATTAGTTTGTTGTGCCTCTGTCCAGCAGTGACACAGAGATGATTCCTGGGGTAAACCTACGATCTCCCATTCACAGGTCAAGATTTCTCTTGAACAGAGCCAGCGAGGTGCTCTGCATCACATGGACCGGGAATTTATTCCACAGCATAGGGAGTCTCTGAGTGATAAATCTATCCCTCCAGCACATCCTATTTATATCCGTGCTAAGGTTTAAGTCGCTTGCTCTAGTGGTTTTGGTGGATTTGGGTTGGACATGGCCTTGTATGTCAGGCACATGTCACCTCTGAGCAGACGGTATGCGACTGAATAGAGCTGGAGTTTCTTCAATCTGGCAGCATATGACAGATTTTGGAGTCCCTTTATCCTTTTGGTGAGGAACTTTTGGGGTCTCTCCAATTGCTGCAGATGTCGGGTGAGATACATCCCGAATGGGGCATTGTACTCGATCATTGGTCTGATAAGTGAAGAGTACAGGGGAACAATGACCTCACTAGATCTGGATGTGAATCCCTTCATGATCAGGTGGGCAATGTAGAAGGTCTTTCTAACCACTTTAGCAACGTGAGTGTCAAAGAAAGGCCACTGTCAACCTGGGTCCCCAGGTCCCTGATAACCTCTTCTGTGCTTAGTGGATTGCCACCTATATGGTAGCTTGGGGTTACCTTGTTTTTCCCGAGGGTATGACTATACATTTTTTGGCGTTTAACTTCAGGCCATGGCTCTGGCACCAGCTATCTGTTTCCGTGAGTCCCTTCTGAAGGATATCCGTGTCCGATGCACTTTCCACTATGGTGCCCAGTTTGCAGTCGTCTGCAAACTTTGTCAGCCAAAGTCCTCCCATGTTGGCCTGTACTTCTGAGAAGTAGATGCCGAACAATAGGGGGCCAAGGACCGAGCCCTGTGAGACACCACTTGTGACCAGCTTGGAGTCTGACATAACATATTTCGGGTAGGAAGGGTTGGAAAGAAAATTTGTATCCCTGGGACAGTATGTTGAGAACCCAGCGGTCATTGGTAATGGTGCCTCAGGTGCTTGCATGAAAGGAGAGTTTTCTTCCTAGGGGTAAGTGAAGGTGGGTAGAGGGATGGGGTGGGGGAGGTGAGTCATTGTGAGTTCTTAACATAAGGAGGTGGCTTAGAACTCCCTGGTTTTGAAGTGGAGGTAGTCCACTGCTTAGATATCTGTATTCCATGTGGCTGCTGTCTGGGGGGTATGGTTTCCCAAAGTCTGAGCTGGACTGGCTTAGTGGGAGCAGGAAATGGCCAGTGCTTGGTGGGACAATGCCTGCTGAACCTCGGTGGCTGGACCTGTAAGAAATCCTTAACTGTCTGCATAGATTTTACTTTTTCTTCCACCTTTTTTAATACCTCTTCTGCCTTAGTACCAAATAAGTTGTCTTTGTGCAAGGGGGCATCCAACAGTTTAGATTTGACATGGTCTGGCAAGGGCTCTTCCTTAATCCATGCATGCCTTCTAATGACAGATCCGGTGACTTCTGCCCTGCAAGAAGCTTCTAGGGCATCAAAACCACAGTGCAATGTGTGTTTAGTTACTTGACTTGCAGAATGCATTAACTCTTGTAACTCTTTAGATTCTGCACAAGCGGGAAAGGAAGACATTTTTGTTTGAGGAGTTCCAGGGTATGTTGATGAAATTTTAGCATATGGAACTGACAATTCAGTGCCCTGATTGCAAGAGTAGCTGAGGTGTATACTATTTTACCCCATCTGTCTAGTGCTTGGGAATCCCTATCTGAGCGGGTGGGATTCTTAGCAGAGGTTGCTTTAATCCCTTTAGGCCCTTGAGAAATTACTTCAGGGTCAGCAGTAGGATTTTTAAAAAGAAATTTGTGTGAGACAGGGACTCTATAGTATCTGTCTGGTTTTCTGAGTGCAGGAGAGAGGGTGTCAGGAGTCAAGCTGGATTCCAGGAAAACATCCTCCACAACATCCAGGACTTGGGGAATGGCCAAGGGTCTGTGCTGTGGAAGATCTAATAATTCCTTGAGTCTCTTTTTAGACTGAGGGTAGTCCTGACTCTCCCATTGCAAATGCTCCCTTAAGGTATGTAGGGTTTCCCCAAAGGAAAAATCCTCTGGGGGAGAGCCAGAATGGATGGAATCCTCTGAATCCAAATTCTCATAAGTAGAGAGGGGTTGCACGTCTTCATATTCAGATGCATCAGAGTCATCTGACTGTTGTTCAGATAAAACTACAGGGGACCAATCTCTTTTCATTTTGGAAGGGGTAGCTTGACTTCCTCTGATCAGCATGATAAGATCTTCTGCCATTTTAAGCATTTGAGACTGAGGCAAGGAAGCAGGTGCCTGAGACTGGGTCATCGGTATCTTGGGTGTGGTTCGTACCCTGGGCCTAAGAAACTTGGTCATTTTCAAAAGAACAGTAGTCGCAAAAGAAGATGTTGGTTTGTGTCGAGAATCGGTAGTGCGAAGTACTTCCTCAGAAGCTGATGTCTGCTCACCGGGTCCGGACCCATCCAAGGTAGAGATGAATGCAGGATCCTTAGTCAAAGAAAAGTTTTGTGGCATACCAGACTCCAAAAGGGTCTCAGTAACGACCTGCAAATCCACAGAAGCAGGCATCAGGGGCTGCGAGAGCACCTCACTGAGGACTGGAGAACTGACGACTGACTTACCGGAAGTGTCGTCAGTAGGTTTGGACCTGTGCGGTCTGTCTTTGTCTTTATCTTTATGTTTTCTCAGAAGATCTGCTGTCGGATTGCTTACTGAAGCCATATTGGAGTTCGAGGACTGTAAGCAAAAATATCTAGTTACAATAAGGGCTCAACGACAAACAGTTCTGGTGTTGAACAAAGAACATTATCGACAGTGGGGGATGTCATGGTCTGGGCCTAAACAAGCAAGGCAGTAAGAATGAAAATCTCAGTGTGGTATTTGCTTTCCGCAAGCTAGACAATTGTTAACTTTTTCTAGCATTGGTTAGTGCAAGAAAAAAGGATCCCCAACAGGGTACTTAGCTTTAGAAGACTTCAGCTTCAAATCATTAGACGAAACTCAGGTAGCAGCCAACTTGCACTCGTGTTAACTGCTTCTGCTTCGAGCTCCATGGCAAGAAAGACTGATGTAATGGTGTCAGCTTCCTTACTTTATGCTACTGATGACTTGACGTCAGTCCTGAAGTGACAGCAACCAGCGCAGAAATACTAAACCTCTGATATTTGGGCCGGCCGAGGGCTACCCTGGCAGGGATAACCCAAATGTGATGATTGAAACAATGAAACATGAAGAACATCAAACATTCTAGATCTGGTCTTCACATGTCATGTCATGTCAAACAGATGCACTGCCACAACTGTCAAACCCTCATTAGTAAAATCTGACCACAAAACAGTTACCTTTGAGCTAGCACTAACACCAGAACTCACAAAGGGTGACATTAGACTCTCAAACTTCACCAAGGCAAAATATACCCTCCTTGGTGAAGGTATAAATACATTCCAAGCCCCATCCCAAGCTGGATGTGGTAACTACACTGAAGCTTACACTAAATTGCATAAGTGTATAAACTCAGCTGTACCAGAAATAATCAATGATGGAGCCCCAAGTAAAAACAAAATGCCATGGCAGACATCCAGCATCAACAAACCTTACAATAAATGCAAAAAGGTGCTGTCTAAAAAAAAACAAAAACAAATGTAAGGCCCCAAGAATGGAAAAGCACCCTCCTCAGCCTCAATAGGAAAATAAGACAACTTGTCCAATCCTCTAAAGGCTCCTTTGAGAGAAACTTAGCAAGTACAGCCAAGGATAACCATAAGGTCTTTTACAGCTATGTATGTAGCCTAAAAGATAGGGCCCAAGCATGTGCAGAACTAGTGACCAGTGGTATCACACACACTGACCCCATAGAGATAGCAAACCTGCTAGCAGATAGGTTTGGTGAAATTTCACTACTTTATCCCCTTCTAACTTATCACAAACCTTTTCCCAAACTTCCTCCCCACCCTGAAGAGCAAATCTTCAAAGCCTTGTCAAAAACAAAAAAAACAAAGCCTCTACAGGACCAGATGACATCCCAGGCTATCTTCTAAACAGGTTAAAACATGAACTAGCATCACTATTAAGTACTCTTTTCAATCCTAGCCTAACCACAGGCTTTGTTCTTGCAAAATGGAGAACAGCAACAGTTATTCCCCTCCACAAAGGTGGCCTAGCAACAGACCATGGGCATTTCAGACCCATAAGCCTGACCCGCCTCATCTGTAAAGACATGGAACATCATTATGAACCTCATAAATAAAGACATAGGTGTCCAGACCCTGGATCATAGCCAATTCAGCTTTGTCAAGGGCAGATCCTGCCTATTAAATCCGGTGGACTTCTTTAAAAATGTGACCAGGGCCATTGATGAGGGAAATCATTCCTCAACTTGGAAAAGGCTTTTGACACAAACCCACATTCAGGCATTACCAATAAACTTAGCAAACTGAATGTAAACCCCTTCATTGTAAGATGCGTTGTCAACTGGCTCACAAACTGGACATACACAAGTGTGTGAATCCACATCAACCAGCAAACCTGTTACCAGCAGGGTGCCACAGGGGTCAGTGCTGGGTCCCCTACTGTTTGGTATATATTTCTCTGAAGTTCAGGTCAAAACTAAGAGGTTGTGGCTGACCATGTCTGTAGATGACTGCAAACTAGGTGGAATCATTGAATCCCCAAATTATGTCAGTATACCCCAGGAGGATCTCACACACACCAATGAATGGTGTATTAGTCACACTCTCAAACTGAATGCAAGGAAATGCATCACCATTCCCTTTGGCACAAAAAATCTCCCTTTATATTTTCAAATCAACAACAATACGCAAAGTACCCACAAAATGGTAAAGGACTTGCAATCACATGTTGACTGCAACCTTAACTTCGACCGCCATGTGCCTACTGTAGTAAGGAAGGCTTTCCATGTAGCATACTTGATTAATAAAGACATCACCTCGAGAGTAAAAGAGGTTGTAACCCCTCTATACTCAGCACTAATCTGACCCACAATTGAGTATAATGTCCCATTCGACATGTACCGTACAAAGCACCTGCAGCAACTGCAGATACCTCAGGGGTTTCTAACAAAGAAAATCAAGGGGCACAAGCATATGCCTTACACAGACCAGCTGAAGTTCATGTCACTATACTGCGTATCATATAGACTTCTTAGGGGAGACTTATGCTTGGCCTAAAGAGAAATGCAAGAACCAAACCTAATGAACTTGCTACATATCAGTATATCAAGCATGACTAGGGCTACATGTGACCTAAACATGACCTGTGAGTTAAATAGGACATGCTGATTTATCTCCCAGCGACTGCCACATCTTTGGAACCAGTTCATGTGAAAGAGAGCACCTCTATGACACTGTTCAAGAGGAGCCTGGATGAGTGGATGGAATACTATAAATTCTTACAAGGAATATTGCCCACAACCCTCCTGGACATGGGCAGTTATCACTAAATGCAATCTTGGGTATTGACTATCATTTCCATGGTATCACATTGGGATAAAACAGCTAGACTTAAAATGAGCTCCGAGTTGATAGCCTAGTAATCTTCTATGATCCTATGATCCTTTGGAAACTTAAGTCGACATCTGATCATAGCATATTCACTATTTGAAGAAAATCCTTTTTCATTGAAGAGCTTAATAGTAAGGTTATAGTATCCAGGTCCAAGGATGTGTTCATTTCAGTGTATACAGCAATTGTTAGTGCTCCATATGGTACGTTCCTTTCCCAGCACTTGACTCAACATGAAAGACCAAAGTATTTTCCTACAAAAAAAATCAATAAACTAAATCATAAGAAATACTGTAATCAGCTGATAGCCTTGACACTATTGTCCAATACCATACAGGTTGCTGATGTGTAACCTCTGCCTCACATACAGAGCCTCAACAGATCCTATCCTCTCAGACTTTCTGCACATAACAAGTCCAATATCTTGTATAATATAAATCAAACATGTTAGACAGATATGCATCATAGAGAATTCCACTTCTTTGGCACTGTTTTCCTCTTCACATGAATAAAGTATTTATCTTACTTGATTTAATCTCTTACTTAATTTAAATGAAATCTGGAAAGATAGATAGAAATCCACAAATTCATCCTTAGAATAGCACTCTTGCCCCTTCTGGAAAGGTGTAACATGGAAATGGTCTGCCTGCTTGGAGATACTCAAATTGAAATTACATGGGCTAACAAACTTCAAGTGGATGCACAGCGAGGTTTCTAAAGATCCTCCAGGCTTAATATCCTATTAAGAACCTATGAAATTATGAAATTAAAGGCCAGTTGGATAGTTTTCATAAATCTAGATCATTGTAATTGTACAACTTGACTCTCTTTTTTGTCTGGATCTAATTTAGGTCCATATTATTTGGATATTAAACTCCCTTCAATTACAATTGTGATACCTCAGTATTTTCCTTTGTAAAAAGTACAGTATCTTGACATATCTGGCTGTAACAGAGTACCTTTCTGCATAAATCTTTATAGTAAAGCATAATGTCCTGTGACTGTACAGAAATTGTTATGTTATACTGCTTACGCCAGTTTTGTCATCTGTTTTAAGTAGTACTTTTGTAGAGCCATGTTAGAACTCCCCTATAAATGTTATTATAACCACTGATGGTGTGTGTGTGTGTGTGTGTGTGTGTGTGTGTGTGTGTGTGTGTGTGTATGTGTGTGTGTGTGTGTGTGTGTGTGTGTGTGTGTGTGTGTGTGTGTGTGTGTGTGTATTTAACTCCAAGAATCTCCACTGGAAATGTATCACAGTCAGCTTCAGAAGTGGTAAACAAAATATAGATATGTAAATAATTCAGAAAACTTCCTATTAATTTGCATTTTCTGGAAATGGCAGAATGAGAAAACCAGATAATACTGAAAATATCTTGACATCTGAAAAAAATGGTGTCATCTACTTTTGTCAGCTTCACTGATGTCAGAAGCACATTGTAGACACTATTGTCCAAATCATACAGGTCATTAAATGTAAAGTTATGTTTCAGTTCTGAATGACCACCTGTTAAAAGTCATAACTACAAAATACTGCAAATAAAGTTCATGGTCCAGTGACCCTAAACAAATGTAACCAAACAGAAAAAAAGTCTTACTTGTGCATCTGCATGCAGAGAGTGATGAGGATCACAGCTAAATACATGTCCACGTGATTATCTGAAAAATGCTTTCAGTCTGCACCCTGGACATACCACAGCCACTTAATGTGACCACTGTCAATTGGTACTGAAGCTCATAAGACAAAGCAAATGGGATTTAAGCTGCTGAGAATGCATTCTCCATACAGAAATGGTAAAAGCAGTGAAACAAAAAAAAAAAAAAACTATAAAGCATGGCTGTAGTTTGACAACTTTTGCCAGAAGAAAGTCTTTGAACAAACCTACAAAATGTTTTTAAAACAGGTAGAATCATCACTGCACTATTTGCTACAAGACTGGTCCATGTCACGGATTTGATGATGATCTGTACTATAGTGGATTCCTACTACAAAGTAAAATTTTCATTTAACAAGTGTGTCAAAAACATTAACTAGTTCTACAATATCAGCACAATTGACCTTTTGGACTATCTTAGATGACCAAGGACCCTACTATTCAAGGTATGTTTCCAGCTTCTTCTTAATTCAATATTGATAATTCCCATATATTTTCTTGGTGTATCTATCCAAGGCACTGGATCATATAGAAAGGAATATTTACATAGATGGCCAGTCTTCTGTATCTCAATGTATAGCAGACTTCTGCATAAATGGTAAGAGCCAGCAGGCTAAAGGCCTGCCTATGCAAATCTGTTGGAGTCTAATGATTTGTTGTTTTCTCTCTCTCTCTCTCTCTAGTTATGCTTCAGGTTGCATAAATGCTACCTGGCTCACTAACACTAGACTTCATAATATTTCTTACTGTGATTCAACTTTGGAGATATGAAGAGGTCAGGTGATGCACTCAGCTTGAGATACATTACATCGTTAGTTTTATCCATGGATGGGTATACTGTACACTGTACATCATAAGATACATCACATCCTTAATGTTATCCATGGATGGGTGTACTGTACATTGTACAGCATGAGATACATCACATCTTTAATGTTATCCATGGATGGGTGTACTGTACACTGTACAGCATAAGATACATCACATCCTTAATGTTATCCATGGATGGGTGTACTGTACACTGTACAGCATAAGATACATCACATCCTTAATGTTATCCATGGATGGGTGTACTGTACACTGTACAGCATAAGATACATCACATCCTTAATGGTATCCATGGATGGGTGTACTGTACATTGTACAGCATGAGATACATCACATCTTTAATGTTATCCATGGATGGGTGTACTGTACACTGTACAGCATAAGATACATCACATCCTTAATGTTTTCCATGGATGGGTGTACTGTACACTGTACAGCATAAGATACATCACATCCTTAATGTTATCCATGGATGGGTGTACTGGACATTGTACAGCATGAGATACATCACATCCTTAATGTTATCCATGGATGGGTATACTGTACACTGTACAGCATAAGATACATCACATCCTTAATGTTATCCATGGATGGGTGTACTGTACACTCTACAGCAAAAGATACACCACATCCTTAATGTTATCCATGGATGGGTATACTGTACACTGTACAGCATAATATACATCACATTCTTAATGTTATCCATGGATGGGTGTACTGTACACTCTACAGCAAGAGATACACCACATCCTTAATGTTATCCATGGATGGGTATACTGTACACTGTACAGCATAAGATACATCACATCCTTAATGTTATCCATGGATGGGTGTAATACGCTTTGTACAGCATGAGATACATCACATCCTTAGTTTTATCCATGGATGGGGGTACTGTACCCTGTACAGCATAAGATATGTCACATCCATAATGTTATCCATGAATGGGTGTACTGCACACTTCAATGTCAAACTTAAGATTTCAAATATCTAATGACTGTACAACAAATCATCATTTTATGGGAATATGTGGCACTTTTTTTAAATGAGGGCCATTTTTAGTCCATCCATTTTTGTATGTCTACAGTTTGCACTGGAGACAAGCAGTGGCATACAGATCTCTTAATCATATGGTAAATGAAAACATTATGATGAAGAAAGTATTAAAATGGTCCAGAAGAGCAATTGGATGTGAGAAACTATTACTAATTATGTCTTTAACTTACCTACTTTTTACTGGGTGGAATTCTACAAATTTTTAGACAGACAATTTGTCTAATGAAATCATCAGAGAAAGTTTATTTCAATTATTGAAGCTTCCATTAGAAGAAAACGCATTCGGTCTGTAAGTATGCCAGAACTGTCTGAGCTGAAGGGAATAAGACATTTCATTATCAGACTCCAGTGATGTACCAAAATCTGTCCCTTTCTGATGTTAATAATAAATGTAGAGAACATAACCAAACTATCTTACACAGCATTATTTTCAGCAAGGACAGAGCTTTGAGTATGCTCTTCCGGCTTTTAATAAAAACATCCAGTGCAAAGTAAGCAACTAAGGAGTGGTAGAATCTGGTGTTTGGGATCTTTTTAATTTTACAGTATTGTTTCAGGCAGATCTGAGGAAGCTCTTTTAAAGGCAAAAGTGCCCATTTATTTGTTTTTCAATAAAGAAGTTTTGATTTCTAAATAATTAATAATTGCTTCATTATTCTGAAAAATCAACTAATCTTGTTTACAGTACATGATCTTTTTTCAGACAGCAGCTTTGTTGCTCACAATTATGAGATTTCCTGCTGGTCTATTGTCTTTTCTTATTGGAAGGAGATGTCTTATCCCCCTCAGGCTGGAAAACTATTGAGCCTCAATATACGGATTTGTACTTTATGTATGTACTGTGAACAGACTGCACATTTAATGATATCAGAATTTACAGTACAATGATCTACTTATTTCACTATCATTTTTATTGAATGTATGGTTTACTTTAATGGAGTTTTGATTTAGAAAATCTGATTATTCATGAATTTTAGATCGCTCTGGATTCCAGTAGAAAATTTGCAGATTTCTGAATTAATAATTTGAATATCTTCTATTTACAATGGCAGACATTATAGTTTAATACATTCATGTTATATAGAAAATGCATACTAATGCAAAACTTGCTGTCCCATTAATGTTTAAAGTGAATTAGAGCAATATTTAACATTTGGCCAAGGTTTTGGATATGCCACCCCCCCCCATTATGTTTGGCTATGTCTCGAATTTGAAAGCAAAGAAGTTAAGAACTATGTCTAAGAGCAATCCAAAGCATTCAACAAACAATAAATTAACATGAGTTATACCACAGGTAAAGTGAGCAATGCAAAGTGACTGGCAGCACAAGAAAGTCAGTGGTTTTTAAAGGCAGCCAACTGCCCAACAAGAAATGTGGAGTTAAGAGATATGATGGTAAGACTGTGTAGCATAAAGTGGGAAAGGTCATGTTATTGTATGATGGCATTAATACAGCAAACATGGCATTTTGAAGTCTTTACCTTTTCTTCTTCTTTCTTATCGTATTGTTTGGTAGGTGTCAGTGAAAATATTAAAGATTACTGTTTGCAAAAGTTACCAATAATGAGCGGTCTAATGAGTACAATTAAGAAATTATGTACATAAATGTTTAGAGCTTTACAGACGGCAGTGGAATGTGTGTGTGTGTGCACAGTAATGTGATGTTGCACCACATCTTCACAATTGCAGATGTATACACTACTCTGTTGTACCTGCATACTTTTGAATGAATGTACGCAGGGCATGAGGTCCAGTGGTGATGCTTGGTTGCCTATGCTATGAGGCCATACTGAACTATCAATATCACAGGGTGAGTGAAGTGTGCAACTGTTAGTCAATAGCTTGACTCAAGAACCTCAGTGTCTACTGGAAAAAAATGTCATCTACTGTAAGTTGTGCTGGATGTATAATAGCATGAAAGGACACTAGATAAGTAATTATTGGCAAGTGTGCAATATTTGATACATTATGCTGTAGTGATGATTGCATGCTCCCTCAGTAATATAGTACATTTCTATGTCTGTGACAGTGACATATTGGTATAGTAAGTGACAGTGACCTCTGGTCAGATGGTTACCAGAGTTTATATATGCCGATGTGGGATTGAGTTGCACAGCATATACCCCCTTCATTTCTAATATTTCTCTTTGGCACATTCCACATTTTCCATTAGCATAGGCATGTCCTTCTTATTAAAGCATACAGTTCACAGTTACACCCCATCACATGCACTATGCACAATGGAAGAATGTGCATTTTCACAGACAAAGGGCATACAAGCAAATGATGTACTACATATTTCACCCACCATAAATAAATCCAGCTATCAGTAATTGGAACTCCACATCCTACTATTATGATGAACATCTATATAGTGTTCCCCTTGTAACATCAACTGGCTAGATCAGTGAGCTATATCTCGGGCAGGACTAAACTCCCAGTAGAATGAGCATTTGTTCTAGCTAATTTGGACACTGTTGATGTGACATCAGCACACCATAAACATAATGGGAAAAAATGTCAATGCCAGTGCCAGTGCCATATAGGCAAATAATCATATGTTTGCACACGTCACTACCTATAGCTCAACACATATCTGTCTTCAGATCTTTGCATTACTTGACAGTACTTCGCCACCATGTCATATGTCACACATCTGTCATTTGTCAGTGTTGGTAAAGCATAGGGAATATCTTTCTCTCTCTCTCTCTCTATATATATATATATATATATACACTTGTGGGGTGCTGTGCCCCCAATCCCCCCCTTAGTTCATATTCTAACTCCATGGGTGTTGTGCAGTAAATGGTCTTCAAGCGATACATTTCTTGCAGCTAGTTTGCATGCAGCTTTGGCCTATCAAATCATTACAGCTATCCAGAACTCCACCTTTAATACCAGTTGTGGCAATACTATATTTCACAGTTTGTTTCTTCAGTCATATGTACCACCTCTGTGTATCCAACACACTGCAACTCTAATTGATGATATCCATTGAGCTACTGCTGATCTGAAATTTGTGGGTTTGATGAGACAGAAACTGCAGTGAAATAGCTTATGTAACCTCCGCAGCAGGAGATTGCAGCACTGAAGAATATGATGAAGTGCATTGGTTATACTGCTGATGACACCCACCAGATTGCAGTTGAAGTGTGACAAGATTTTCATTATTACACCTGTCTGATAAAATAGTGCTGCAGTTACTGTATAATGTGCATGATGTGTCTCATGCCATGATGGACATGCAGTTAGATATAATAGCAATAATGTCACAGCTTGACAGTTGCCAAAGTTCAATTAGATTTCTGTTGCTTGCACTGATGTAGAATCCAGGAGTTACTGTTATATAAGGTCATTCACAGCAACAAGTCTCCTTATTATCAAGCTTATGACTCATGATATGGGAGCTAACATCAAGAGCATTTAGTTACATGGAGAATAATACCAATATGGGCCACTTCCTGAACAATGGACCCCAGCAATGTCCAAAGCTAGATTTCCTCTGGCAGAGTCTGCACTGCTTGTCTTTACACTTTCTGTTTCACAGAACAAGGATACACATATACCATATCTCCATCCCAGTGTATCAACTGCAGTGCCATAGAGTTGCACAAGGACAACTTTTATCGAGTAGTACAGACTCCATGACTACTTGAAATTTTCTGATGTTTCTCTGTTTAGTCATATTCATAAAATATTTAAATTGTTTGAGTAATTGTTTCACTTTGTCTGTTACATTATACATTATAGATATAAGATATGTGTTTTCATACACGTTTCCTGTGTTGTTACTTGCCATAGTCTGAGAAGTTATGACAAGTTTCATGTGTCCTTGGTGCACTGCTCCATAATATGTGGTTGCAGATCTTCATACTTTGTGATATGGGTGATATTGTTCTGCTTTATTCTGCTACTGTGCAGTGCCATACACTTATGTATGCTGCATATCTGCAAGTCAAGCTCCACTCAAGTAACCCACATATGCAACCTCATCCTGGTCTGTGACATCAATAGAATTTGTTGGCAGAACAGATTGTGTCCCAGAGACTCCCCCTTTGGTGGAATAGACTCCATCTCCATGTCAAGCAGAGAACCTCATTAACCCTTTTTAAGAGCAACCTGGATAACTGGATGGGGAACAGAAGATACAACCCTGGGATTCCATCTGTGTCCCTGCTGGACATGGGCATCAGCTGCTGACTTGTTGGAACATGGGTTAAATTCTTGGCTAGGCTTGTAAGGGCCTCAGGGCCAATAGCCTAGTACCTTCCTATGAGCCTATCTATGTATGTTTTGCGCTGTTCACAATTTCAGGTGGAATCTGTCACTGCAGTAATGCATCAGACGTACATTGTTTCTTCTGGTATGGCATGCATATGCTTTCTGCTTTAATATAGTACCTGATTTAACATGCAGTTTATCAGTCGCATCATATGTCTATGTGAAATAATGATTTTGATGCACTGATTTATACATATGGATGTGTATCCTCACTGTCACATATGTACTTATGTATCTCTGCTGATTTTTGTTGTCATTTATGTGGGACTAGTATACATCTACAATGTCAGTAATTTCCCTTACAAGTTTCTAACCCTTGACACCCATACTGTGGCAGTAATGATGTCATTGTTGGCTGGTACTGGAACTGCCAAATCACAGCTTACTTGTATGTTGGACTGCCATGGGAAGGCACACAGTACTTGTGATGCTTAGTAAGTTCAAATGCAGTAATTGTGATGCTTGAATAACTTCAAATACAAGGCACATTTCATACACATATGCTGTTTATCCATGCTTCCCATCTACTGTGTGTTTGCACAACATAATCCAAGCCATGATCTATAGGTCATACAGAATCTGAACCTCATTTAAACTTTAAAAAAACTGGCAAACTGATAGAAATAACTTTTTTAACCTGTAATCAAACTTTGCTTATTATGCTTAAAAAAATGTAACCTGTAATCAATGTTTACTGCCTTTCGACTTGTTTACATCTGCAGTAATTTTAATTGACCATTTATAATTCACAACTCAAGGGTCCATGATGTCTGCCAGATTCATATATTATTAGTTAGCTATTTATTTATTTGTTCTACACTAGTAAATACACTTGTACTAAGCCAGTGACTTTATGTTTGTTGCCTCCAACAATAAACACGGTTTCTACAAAATTCACTTTCTCTTTGCATGGTATATTAGGCTATGATTCTTTTTTGTTATTTAATGTAAAAACTCATAACAAAAATGCAGTAATACATATCAAACAAAACAGAAAACAACACAAAAGTCATTTACAGCAGGCTTATAAATCTGACGTGCAATTCTACATTTTTACTACTGGTAAGTCATCAATCCTAATGTTTATAATATATTTCCTGGTGTGTTATTTGGGTAAGTCCTTTTCCAGAGTTGACCCAGGAGTACTCTGTAGGAAAGGAACTTGTTCAGATCCAAACAGGAGGTGAATGGAGGCTGAGTGATTCAAACCTTGGACTACAGAAAACAGTTTAGAGCCCAAATCATATGTGTTAATAGACAGTAAATGTGTTTGCTCACCACCAATGTTTTGCACACATTTTCTTTGTTAATATCAATACTAAAAAAATACAGTGCACTACAGGATTATAGATATTACAGAACATGCTGGAAGGATCTGCAGTAAGCCCATTCATCACTTAGTAAACAAGTCCCATACTATTATTTGGAATTCATGAAAATAGTATGGATGAGGGTGTGGCCAAGATGGAGAACTGTTAGCAGCACTGGAACTTTTCTCTGCTTATTTTGACTTATTCTGACAGGATTTTTTAAATTAAAAATCTATTTTAAAGTCCCTTTCACTGGAAGATTAACATTTAATAGTTATCTGTAAGATTTATATAGAAAATTCTAGTTGGTGATATTTCTGTTACTTTTTTTCATGTCAGAGCAACTTCTTGCTTCATTATTACAATGAGTCACTCAAAAGGAACTACACAGGAATCCTTAATGAAGAAAGAACTGCAGTCTATACTAACTAGTATCCAGGATCTTGCATCAAAAATAGATATACTGGAGGTGAAAATGGACAATTTAAAAGAAAAAAATAAGAAACCAATGTTGTTTTTAAATGAGGTGATTAGGCAACAGTCAGAGCAAATAACAGCAATTGAAGAAGCAGTGAATGGCATGGATGGGAGAGTGGCTGAAAATGAGGACCACATTGAATTTATTCTCAAACAAAATTCTGAACGTATAGAAAAAAATAGAAGCCCTGGAGAGTAGGTCGATAAGTATTACAAGAATTTATGAAATATCAAATAAGGAAGAGGGATTATTTTTAAATAACTGGCTTCCTACATCCTTAAACTTACATGAAGCTCTCTCAACTGGAATTGAGAGAGCACATCGGTCTCTTTCAAACACACCAGTAAAAAACAATCCACCTTCTCCTAGGTCAATTATACTTAAATTCATGTCAAGTCAAGATAAAGATTTGGTCTTGAAGACAGCCTGGGCAAACTCACCTATACAAATAAGAGACAATTCCGTAAGATTTGACAATGGCTATTCCAGTTCTGTTATGACTAAAAAAGTTTGTGTTCCCTTTATAAAAACCTTAACGAAAGACTGTGTTCCCAGCTAACATAAAGATTTTCTAACCTGAGGGCCAAAAGACATTTAATACTTAATTTTGTACAAAAGAAGAAACTTCTGGACAAGACTAAAAACATGGACTGGGCATTGACAAGCTTAAAGAGGCAAGCCACAATAAATGGATGGAATTTAAAATAAAAACAAAGTATAAAAAGAAAAGAAAGAAAAATTGGAGACAAATGACTGAAGATATAATGGACAAGTTGTAAGTTCTTAGTATACTCTTGTTCTCATTCACAGGTTCATAGGTGTTTACTAGGTTAATGACCACAAGGGTCTTTTTAAGCCTAGTCATGCATCCCAAATCTCTGAAAGCTCAGATACCCTTGATAAATGTAGGCAGGGGGTTGGGAAATGAAACATTAACTTCTAAATAAGAATATCATCTGAAACAAAGTAAAATATTTTTATTTGTTCTCACAGATAATGTTTTAATACATAGTTATTTCTTTAATATGCTAAATTTATGGGTTACTGTTGAATAACATGAACAAAAATTAGGGGGCTAGTTCTTCTGGAGTTAATATTAATATTCATATTCAAATAATAGTTTAAAATGTCTCATCACTATATAGTGTAATTAAATATTACAACACATCAGTTCTACACTAAAATATGTAAATATTAGACATTTAAAGAAAGACAAGTTCTGTAACATTGATATTTTAATGATGCGTGATATGTGCAGTGTGAATGTTTTTCTTTTCATTTCTTTCTTATAGGTCCATAGGTTCATATGTGTTTACTAGGCTGAGGACCACAAGGGCTATTTTAAAACTAGCCATGCATCCCAAATCTTTGACACGTTCTTCTACCCTTGATAAGTGTAAGCATAGGCCTGGGAGAGGAACCATTTACAGGTTATCTGTGTCCGTTAGAGACATAGGTGCCAGACCGTGGATGAATTTCCAGTTTCACATTCAATTGTCCATGTTGCACTTGGACTGAGGTAGGGAGGAACTCTACTTCACATGGATGGGGAGCCTGTTCCATAGATGGGGTAGTCTCTGTGATACATACCTATCTCTCCAGCAGGTCCAATTTATATCACTGACAAGATTTAAGTCCTTAGAATGGGTAGTTCTGGTTCTGTTTGTTTTGTGTATATGCAGGAGGTCCATCAGAGTGGGGTCTGCCAATGCCCTGTATACCAGGCATAGATCTCCTCTGAGAAGCCTGTAGGAGATAGAATTCAGGGATAGGACCTTGAGGATGTCTGCATAGGACATTTTGCTTATGCCCCATGTTCTTTTAGTGAGTAACCTCTGTGGATGTTCCAGGTGTTGGATATGCCTGGTTAGGTACATACCAAAGGGGGCATTGTATTTAATGAAAGGTCTAATGAATGCCAAATAAAGTGGCACAATGACTTCCTTGAACTTAGAAGCCATACCTTTGTTTATAAGTTGCGCAACATAAAATGATTTCCTCTCCACATGTGATAGTCAAAGGCTAGATTACTATGTATGTGTCCCTAAGTCCCTGAATACTGGGTCAACTCTAAAGGGTACATTGTCAATATGATAGCTACCAGTGATACATGACTTCCCAAAGGATACTATTATGCATTTCTTGGCGTTTAGTTTTAGTCCACAGTTCTGACACCAGTTGTTTGTGTCAGCACCTCCTGGAGAACATTTGTGTCAATGTGATATTCAATGACAACTCCTAATTTGCAATCATCTGCAAATTTAGTCAGCCAGAGACTACTGATATTGTCCTTGATGTCTGAGAAGTAAATGCCAAAAAGGATCAGTCCAAGGACTGATCCCTGAGAGACTCCACTTGTGACTGGCCTCTTTTTAGAGGTGGACTCCCCAGTTCTAACTTTTTGGGTCCTGTCTGTGAGCCAGTTTGCTATCCACTGCGTGACATATGGGTTTTACCTAACCTCTTGAGTTTTTCAACAATGCCCAAGTGGGGTATTGTATCAAATGCCTTAGGCAGGTCAAGGTAGGCAGTATGAATGAGTTTTCCCTCATCTATTGCTTTTGTGACCTTGTCAAAGAAGCCCACCAGGTTGAGTAGGCATGATCTGCCTTTGATGAAATCAAGTTTGGAGGTTTACTATAGCCCTACTGATCATCTCCATGATAATTCTTTCCATGGCTTTACATATAAGACTAGTGAGATGTATGGATCTGTAGTTTCCAGAGTCTGTAGATGGCCCAGCTTTGTGTAGAGGGATGACTGTTGGCTTTCTCTATTCATGAGGCACAAAGCCTGTTCAGAGGCTACAGTTAAATAGTAATCGCAGAGGCCCTGATATGTCATGTTTCATGCTATTTAGAAGGCATCCTGGGATATTATCTGGGCCCACTAATGCAGTCTTGTTGGTCTTAGAGAGAGCATTAAGGATCTGCTCCCTAATGATAGTAGGGGGAGTTATAGTTGATATTTCCTGAGGGAAGGTTGAAGGGGTGGATAAAGTTAGAGCTGAATTTATTAGCCAGGAAATTTGCTATAGCTTCTGGCTCAGTATAGGTGGCTGCATTTACAATGAGTTCTGCACACCATTGTGTATTGCCTTTGAGGTTGTGGACATAGCTAAAGAATGCTTTGTGGTTGACCTTGGCCTGGGTGACCAAACACCTCAAATTTGGCTTTGGTAGACTGTATTTGTCCTCTGAGTTGTTTGCTTAGTTTGATGAGAGTGCTTTTTTTCCTGCTGGGTGCTGCACCTCCTAATGTTTTCCATGATTTTCTTCCTCCTGTTATACAGCCTATTGATTTTGTGATTCCAGCAGGGTGTCTTTTTCCTAATTTCCTCTCTCTCTCTCTCTCTCTCTTTCTTCTCTTCAGCCAAATATTTGGTCATTTTAATGATTATATGGCTTGTATGGAACAGTAGTTTAATGTTAAATTAAATGTATATTTATTTTTTTCATGAAATAGTTTTACCATTAATTTTCATGTAAAAATCCATTTAAATGGCTTTCTATACTGCTGAAGCTTGCCAGATGTGGTCCCGAGCATTTTACAAATTTAAAAGTGAAGCTAAAAATTATTTTTCACACTCAGTGCATATTTAAGTGATTTTTAAGCCTTAGAGATAATCTCGAGATTTTTTCACTCACAAACACTCCACAATGATGTTTTAGTCTTACTGCAGCAGCAGGAAGAACTCTTTGACCTTTGAAGTTCTGCTGAATACTTTCACAAGGTTGCTAAGGCAAAAAAAGACTAAATTAAACAAGGTGAACATTAAATATAAAGTTTTAGTGTAAAAAGTTAATAAAAAAGACTTTTAGGTTCTAAATGAAGCATTTATTTAACATGTTTCTTTAGTTTTTTTTTTTTAGTAAAGAATGAAGTAAATATATGTTTAACAGTATGGGAATGTATGTTTGAATCTGTTTGAACTGTACTGATTTTACTGTGCTTTTTGTCTTGTCAGTTAAGGTACTTTACATATGCAACTTGTTCTTTTGGAAGCTTCACATAATGAAAATAACTTATATGATTTAAAAAAATAGTACGTTAGTAAAGAAACTATTAAAATTGGCACAGTAAGTAATGCATACAGTAAAAAGGAAACAGCTTAAAAGTAAAATATTCTTTTATATATTGAAATTATACTGTGACATGTAAGTTATATAGGAATCAATACTATACTAGTCCACACCTACATTTGTGATTGTGAAATACAGAAAATGTAGTTTATTTTTTTTAATAATGCAGTGCTTAAATGTAATTATTGAGTATCTAAACAAAATACTATATCCTATACTCTCAAAACCGCAAACAAGTAAAACTACAAGTTTCCTCCAGAAGTGAAATAACCAAGGCACCAATCCAGTAAGGTTATTAGCACTTTCGTTCCTTTATGCACCAATTCACTTAAAAACGGAAATTCCCACATTTATATGGTTACATCATTTTGAATGCACCAATACAAAGCCTTTTCCATACATTCATGCCACTTAAAATATGTGTGTGTGTGTGTGTGTGTGTGTGTGTGTGTGTGTGTATATATATATATATATATATATATATATATATATATATATATATATATATATATATATATATAAAATGATTCCATTTGCAAGTATATATATATATATATATATATATATATATATATATATATGTGTGTGTGTGTGTGTGTGTGTGTGTGTGTGTGTGTGTGTGTGTGTGTTTAATAAAATCATGTTTTTGATAATCTAACTGGCTAACTACCCCTAAATCCTGAGTAAATATTATAAATAATCCTGCAACCCCATGAGTGTTTGCTGTTAAACAGTCTCTGCTCTTAAATTAAGTAAACAGCTAATGGATATCCTATCACTGATACCAGGGAAACTCGTTGCATTTAATAAAACCTACCAATGTGTTTCCCTATACTCTAAATAATCAGACCAAATACCCTTTCTCTCTTGTCCCCTCACTTTCTCCAGAACACAGAAAAGGAACATGTTGAAATTCTGACATTCCTTACTGTATCTGAAAAGGGCATTCCCTGCTAAAGGTAGGTTGCCTATGGGGAAAATCAGTAAATTTAATGGATGTAATGAATGTAGATTAATTTATGAGGCTAAAAAACATAGTTATTGAGGGATATAGGAGAATAATATCAATAAAAGGGATCTATAATTGCAATAGCAAAGGAGTAATATATGTGGACCTATGTCAAACACGCCCCATTTTCTACAAAGAAAAATGAAGAACCATTTGAGAAAGAGGATTTATCAGCATAACTATGCAATCAAGAAACAAGACAGGACAAATGCCCTTTTAAGACACAGTAAGGACTGTGAGAATTTCAAGAAGTTCCTTTTCTGTGTTCTGGAAAAAGTGAGGGGATAAGAGAGAGGGGATAATTGGTCTGATTATTTAGAGTATAGGGAAACACATTGGCAGGTGTTGTTAAATGCATCGAGTTTCCCCTGGCATCAATGCTAGGATATCCATTAGTAGTTTACTTAATTTAAGAGAAGAGTCTGCTTAACAGTAAACACTCACGGGGTTGCAATATTTATAATATTTACTCAGGATTTAAAGGTAGTTAGCCAGTTAGATTGTCAAAAACATGATTTTATTGTTTTACATTATTGGATTACAGTACTTACAAAAAAGGAAACATTTATAAATATATATATATATATATATATATATATATATATATATATATATATATATAGTTTTTAAGTGGCATGAATGTATGGAAAAGGCTTTGTATTGGTGCATTCAAAATGAAATAACCATATAAAAATGGAAAGTGAGTAAGGTTGTATTATCTGATGAAGATCCGTTTTTAAATGAATTGTGGAATAAAGGAATGGAAGTGCTAATATCCTTACTGGATTGGTGCCTTGGTTATTTCACTTCTGAAGGAAACTTGTGGTTTTACTTGTTTGTAATTATTGAGTATAAAAATAATAATGAAATAGATGTAGTGTAGGCTGATACAGTCTTATACTTGATATAAGGAGACAAGACTATATATAAAAGTTCTGTATTTATTTCTTAACATAATTAGTTAGAAGTATAGCTTTTTTCTTATTTTTCCTTCATTCTGATACTCTGGCTAGTGTTTAAGCTTTTTGTTTGTATTATGTGCATAAATAGCTATTTGTATACATATTTTTGCTTGACAATACACTAGTGTTTAGTTTGACTTCTGCAGAAATTAAATACATCATTGAGTATGACAAATAGATTGGGCTCACTTAAATTATTTATATTGAATACTCTGTTGGTGTCAAAATACATTTTATATGCATTGATTATAAAAAGTTGACATACGTTATATACTTTGATTTTAGATAAGGCATAGTTAGACTTACAGTTATTTACATTGTTGTGGTCTGATTCATTAGTACTTGAATGTTTAATTTTTCTATTTCAGATTAGGTTGATAGTATTAGAGTTCAGGATATAACAAAGTTATGATATAAAGCACTCTTAGTATTACATGCTTATGTTATAGTCCAAAGTTATCTCTTTATAGTTTTATATCATAACAAATAATATGTTTCCCATGATTTTGATTGCAGATATTCTGGCATTTATATAGTTTAAAGGAATAAAAACAGAGATTGGTATCATTAGACAAAATGGGATTTGTCAAAATGTTTTTTTGATGCCAATAAGACTGTGTATTACAAAGGGTAATTCAAAGCCTGTTAATAGTATATTATGATCAAGTTAATCCTAAAAATTGTAATATTAACTAAAACAGGTTTTCACAACATAGTGATGTGAAATAAATTAGCCTATACATTCCATACTGGTGATACCAGACATTCTAAAGGTACTATATTATTCATTTATATGTATAAAAGTCATAAAATATGTTATTAGAGGGGCTTTAATAATAATATATTCTTAATTAAACATTTGGATTTTGTAAATATAAACATTTGGATTTTGTAAATATAGAGTAATATTAATGTCACTTAAGGGTAGTTTTGCAGTTTTAAACATAGTGAGATCTATTAGGTTAATATGCTTGAACTAACTAAAACTGGGTGAGTTTGAATATATAACTTAAAATTGATGTTAGCATTGACATAAAAGTGGTAGAAATAGGTTAAGGTTAGATATTTATGGCAAGGCTGAAGAGGAGTTTGTATGACTACATCATCAAACTAGGAATGTTTTTTTCATCATAGAGAGGTGATTTGTTCTTAGTATTGGTTTCTTAGTTTTAGTCATTATGGTCTTGTTCATCTCAAGGCATGTCATAATAAGAAATGTTCTTACCTGTTCTGTGTCTTTTGTCATATTAATATATAAGCTTTGTTTAATAAAATGGGCAGGTAATACATGTATATCAATGAACATTAATGGTTTAAATAACCCAGTAAAAATGTACTCTATTAAAATATCTGAATCTTCATAAAGTCGATATTGTTTTTTGCAAGAAACACACTTGCTGTCCAAAGATGTGGATAGGATGTTTTTAAAAAAATTGATTCTATTCTAGTTGGTCTCACTTTAGAACAAAAACAAGAGGTACACTTATATTATGGAAAAATTCATTGAATATGTCAAAAGTGATTGATTCCTATTCAGATAAAAATGGGATGTTAAGTTCAGTGGTAAAAGAAATTTGAAAAAATATCATACATTCATTAATTCTTACTGGATACCTGGAACAGGAAAAAAAGTTTCTAAAAAGTGCTTAGATATTATAACTTTTAATATGAAGGGTGAAGTAATTATAGCAGGAAATTTTAATTGTGTGTTATCGGAGAATGACACTACTTCTAATAGAAACACTTTAATTACTTCATTAATACAATGAATTTGAGAAACATTTATGATTTAAGACCATCTAAATCTCTTAAGTATATGCATTACTCTTTTAAATTTGGTACTCAACCAATATAGACAAGCTTTTTTCTTTCTAATGATTTATACTCTAAAATTGAAGATGTATTAATAAATTCTTGTCCATTAACTGACCACAACACAACCACCTTAAATCTCAAATTGAAACCTAATAACCTAATATTATATAAAAGACATTATGCATATATAATAAAAATTAAGAGTTTTAACGACTAATTTTTTGGAGTTCAACAACAATGGAAAAGTTACTAAGATTATTCCTTGGGATTGGTTGAAAGCATATTTAAATGGCAAAATTAAAAACTGGTATGCATGTAAAAGAAGTGATTGGGATAGAGAATTGAAAGAATTACAAACTAAGATAGTTATTTTAAAGTCAAAAATTAAACCAAATGATCAAACTAATAACTTGGAATTAAAAACCTTAAATCAAGTTGTTGTGCAACTTATAAACAAATGTATGGCATCTAAGTCGAAGGAAGTCATTGTCCAACTGTATTTGCCATTAATCAGACCTATCATTGAGTACAATTCCCCCCTTTGGTATGTACCTAAGAAGGTATATCCAGCAACTGGAATGTCCACAGGGGTTCCTCACTAAAAGACTACAGGACATAAGTAAAATGTCCTATGCAGACCCCCTCAAGGTCATATCTCTGTATTGTGTCTCCTACAGTCATTTGAGGGGAGATCTATGCCTGGCATACAGGGCAATGTCAGACCCCACTCTGACAGACTTCCTGCATATCCGTAAACAGCACCAGGATTACCCGTTCTAAAGAATTAAACATTGCCTGTGATATACATAGGACCTACTGGAGAGATAGGTCTATGGAACAGGCTCCCATCCACGTGAAGCAGAGTTTCTTGCTAGCCCAGTTCAAATGCAACTTGGACAACTCGATGGAAAACTAGAAATTCATCCCTGGTTTGGCACCTATGTCTCTAATGGTCCCGGGTAACCTGTAAATGGTTCATCTCCCATGCCCATGTTTACACTTATCAAGGGTATCAGTGCTTGTCAGAGATTTAGGATGCATTGCTAGGCTTTAAAAGGCCCTTGTAGTTGTTAGCCTAGTGAATGAACCTATGAACCTAAGAAAAATATGTGGATATTCTTAGTCATAAGATCTCTGTAAAGGAAAAAAAAATTGCAATCCTATTCAATAAATCCTAAAAGCTTACACAGATTAGCCAATAGATTGAAGAAAATAAAACCTTAAATCATATCAAGGAGATTTCATATAAATGTGGAAGCAAAAATAAAACAGCCACTGTTCAAGCACTCGTATTAGATTGTTTTATAGATTATTACAAGCAAATAAAAAATAAAATAGTAATTTTATAAATAGTAATAGTCTTGTGAATGTCCTAAAAGAAAACATTACCTATAAGCTAACTAAAGAACAAAAAATAGTATTGATAATCCATTTTTGCTGATGAAAATCAAAGATCAAATCAACAATCTTAAGATTAATAAAGCTCCAGGTTTAGATTGACTAATTCCTGAATTTTAGAAATTATTAGCAGAAAATATATTAAAGATTTTGTTGAAAGCATTTAGTGATATTAAATATATGTCAAGCATACCTCCATCTTGTAGAATTTTACTTGTTTCACCAATACTAAAACAAGATAAATACCCTAATTTTTTTCTTCATATTGTTCTATATCACTTTTTAATAGAGATTATAAAATGTTCATGTCAATACTGGCAAAGAGATTAAATACCATTTTGGATGAAATTATTAACAATGATCAAACAGGCTTTATATTAAACAGGAGGGTGTATGATAACATTATTAGGCTTACCACCTTGATATATTTTGCCAACAAAAAATAACTTTCAATTATAAGTTTAGACTTGGATAAAGCATTTGATTCTGTAAATTGCAATTATTTGTTTAACGTTAAACAATATACTTTTTCTGTAGAGTTTATTAATCTAATCAAGATATTATATAACAATGAGTCTGCATTTATTTGCATTTATTAAAATAGGTTCTTTCCCCTCTAAATCATTTAGAATTCTAAGGGGTACAAAACAAGGATGTTCACTTTCTCCATTGTTATTTGCTCTATGTATTGAACCATTTGCAAATCATATTAGATCTAATATAACTATAAAAGTTTTTTCAATATATGAATTACTCTTCTGAAATACACTTATTTGCAGATGATATCTTATCAGTTATTGGCAATATTGATTCATCATTACAACATTTAATTAAAGCCATGGAGTGTTTTGAAGATATATCTAGATTGAAAAGCAATCATAATAAAACCAATACTTTGTTAATTAATAAAGATCTAAATCCAGATGTAGAAAGTGTAGTAATTTTAATTGGAATAGTAATCAAATTAAATATTTGGGGGTTACTTTACCTTCAACTAGTAAAGAATTAAAATTAGCTAATTATACAAATATAACTAATAGGATTACAGAACTAATTGCATATTGGAATAAACTATTCTTTATTATCAAATATATGTGTATTGTAATAAAATGATAATATTACCATTTTTTTATATTCAGTCCTTAATCTTATCTCTTAATAAAAGCTTTTTTAATACATTCTATATTACTTATTTTTTATGGATCCCTAATAAACCTAGGATTTCAATAAATGAGCATATATAAAGATGGGGAAAATGTGGTATTAGCTTCCCTAATTTTGGTCTGTATATAAAAGCAGACAGTATTCAAATTATACCTCAATGGTTAAATAAATCATATGATTCTAAATGGAAATTAATGCAAGAAAAATGTTTACTAAATAATAATAAATTACTGGTGGATCTGCATGTTCAAATCATATATAATACATTTTTTTGGATATTAAAGATTAGTATTTGAGTAGTGAAAATAAATACTTCTCTGCCTCTTTAATTATTTATATTTTATCAACATTTAAGAGATATCTAAATAAGGGTCTATATTAGAACATCAAAGTTTCAGAACTTCAAATGTTCTAATATCGACCCTTAGTAACCGAAAACTGAAAATAGCGAAGTTACAGAAAACCAAATTCTTTCCTAGGGAAAAATTCAGTTGTCCATTCCTGTTGCTTCGCTATTTTCAGCGCTGTGGTGTAAAGTTACGGGTCAGGTTCAGGTAAGTGTGCGATTGTGTGGACGAGAGGGTTAGGGTGGGTTAGGTGAGTTAGGTTAGGGCACGGATGAGATGTGTGTACGATAGTATATAGATAAAGATGGGGAAAATGTGGTATTAGCTTCCCTAATTTTGGTCTGTATATAAAAGCAGACAGTATTCAAATTATACCTCAATGGTTAAATAAATCATATGATTCTAAATGGAAATTAATGCAAGAAAAATGTTTACTAAATAATAATAAATTACTGGTGGATCTGCATGTTCAAATCATATATACCTTAGCATTAGGGTTTGGGTTAAGGTAAGTGGGTAGA
Source organism: Protopterus annectens (assembly GCF_019279795.1). NCBI lineage: Eukaryota > Metazoa > Chordata > Ceratodontiformes > Protopteridae > Protopterus > Protopterus annectens. The sequence goes on from NC_056726.1 coordinate 1,921,567,484, forward strand.
TAATGGTGTATGTACAGTTTAGTGTAGGGTTAGATAAGATTTTAGGTGTATGTGTGTGGATTGTTGTTTGTTTGGTGTGTTTGTGTTGTGTGTATGTACAGCAATTTTTTTCCCTAGGAAAAAATTTGCTGTTCTGAATTTTTGATGTTATCAGTTTTCGGTTACTAGGGGTCGATATTAGAACATTAGAAGTTCTGAAACATCGATGTTCTAATATAGACCCCTAAATAATTATAAAATATTTCTTATTATTTTCCATATCATTCATTATTGATTGATTAACAACTCATAATCTAACAAAAATGCTAGACTTTAAAAAATAGGTTAATATATATATAAGGATAAGTCATATTTATCAAAAATTATAGGATGTTAAGAATGGATTGTTCCTTTGTAGAAATACAATTTTGGAGTACTCTAAAATAACTGATAAAGAATGTTTTGATGAAAATAAAGCATTATTACTTAAAATCTATAAAACATCTTTACTGTATTGGACGTAATTTACTTAATAATATTTGCATTGATATTTTGTAACTCCTCATAAGGTTGTAATAATAAATAAAATTTAAAATGTTAATTATTGGAGATGTGGCGAAAATATAGTAGCAGACTGAGTCCATATGATGTTAAAATATAAAATAATATCTCAGCTTTTGAAGGAATTTACACATTTTTGCAAGTGTTGTAGTCAGATAAATTTATAATAACAAATTCATTCATATTGTTTAATGCTGCAGTTCCAGAAGTTATTCCAAGAACACGTCTGTTTTTTGGTCAATTTTAGCTATTGCAAGGAAAGTTATTACTTTAAATTGGAAATGCAAACATATTATATTATTCTCTGAATTTATAAAGTTAGCAAAAAGTGTATGCAAAAATTATTTTTTACCATTAAGATGAGAACACCTAATATCACACACCAGTATATTACATGTAAAAAGTTGAGTGATTTACTTGAAAAATACTAATGATATTTGTATTAATTTTTAATAAAACCCTTGATATGGATGATTGTAAATAGGTTGTATTTGTTATGTTTTAATAATACATTTGCTTTGCTATATTGTGATTGCTGATAAAAATTCAACAAATTTTTTGAATAAAAAAAGAGTATGGATGTTTGCAGCTGAAATTCCCTTCTTTACTGGTCACAGGTTGTTTGTTGCTTTAATGGAAGTATAATACCAAATGTTTGTTTCAGAAGAAATAACCTGTATTGTCTTTTTCACTACAGCTTATCAGCTCTTGCACACTGCACTAAATAATTTGTTTTATTAAGTAACAAGCTGTGTTAAACTCCAAAATACCCCAACCATTGTGAAAACAGTGACTATTCCCTTGAATAGGATAAAGAAAATAGTGAATCAGAAGGATTGTGCAAGTATAAACCAAATAATTCAAACAATCTACAGGCCTGAATGTATGTAACTGAAATTATGAGTATTATGTGTTGTCATTGTCAAACAATAGCCAGCATCTCTCATGAAAAAAAAAACAAAAAACAAAGAATAAACATGTCAGTATACTGAAATCTTACTGACCTGCATTTGAAAATCTAGCAGACAATGTGGTAGATAAGCTCTTCAGAGATACAGATGAACTGCCTTGCAAATAAGATTCAGTAAAACAGTATTTGCTTTAGTATTGGAGGCATAGCTGTATCTAGTAAATAGGCACACAGTAAGGCTGCCTTTGAAGTAAATGCATAAAATGCAGTTATTCATCAAGAAAGGGTGAAGCATTAAACATAAAAGCATCTGACAACATATGAGAGTGAGGTCCCATTATATAAATGACAGAGACAAGTCTTCAATGTTATCTGATATGCTGCTAGGTGAAAAGCCACATATAATGGCAGAGTGGAAAACAGCTATGTGATATACCAGTCTATTTAAACTTATCTGTGATATGAATAATAAAGGGAATGATTAGCAAACTCTGTTTATGTGCCAGACGAAGGAAGTTTATAATAGTATTAGGTTTCAGTATGAATAGTGAGCTGTGTCTTCATTTCATGCTCAGCACTACTCAGTACGACACATTAGAAATGAACTAATTCTGAAGGAATGTCGCTGATGGAACATTTCTTCATAGCTGAGTCTGAAACTCAGGTCACTAAGAGAGAAAGAGAGACAGAGATAGTGTGCGCACACGCATGTGCGTGTGTGCATGTGTGTGCATGTGATCGCGCGCGCGTGTGTGTGTGTGTGTGTGTGTGTGTGTGTGTGTGTGTGTGTGTGTGTGTGTGTGTGTTTGTGAGTGTGTGCACGCTCATGCGGGCACATGTGTAATAGCTAACAGGTGTGGCTACGGCATTGTTTACAGAGACTATATTGGTAGAGGCAGTTCCACAATATCAATTGGAAATAAGTAGTAAGAAAGAGATTGAATTATGATGTTGACAGCTGACAGTACTGGTACTGAAGTGCTGGTATTGTCATCCCTGTCAGTATAGTATAGAAATTAGTCTTTGATTTCTAATTCAATGTTCTGGGAGCTGTGAATCCTGGAAAGTCATCTAGGCTTAGGGAGAGTGTTGCATTCACTTCTAAAATGTGTGTCTGAGGGGGAATAGGGGTAGGCAAACTTACCACGGTCAGGATAGGGAGTTGAAAGGTCAATTCAAACAGCTGCTGGAAAGGGTAAGTAAAATTTTGACCAATATCAAATAGCATAACTCTTGATAAAGGGCCAGAGGAAGGTTTGCTCTAAACTGTACTGTCATATTCTTGGTTTGAAAAACCCTGCCTCTTGTTTTATCATTACACCACAAATTATTCTGTCTTGCAACATATGCAGTATTGAGACTTAAGGTTAATAAATAACCTGCATTGATTTGTTTGATATTTGTACACAGAACGTTTATAGAAATCAGTTTGAATATAAAACTCAGCAAGACTATATGAGAGCTCTTGACTCTTTTTGTTATTTATTACACCCCCAGGCGCATTGTAATGTCAGTATGATGAAATGTTACTGAAAAATGAGGAACTACATCTGCAGAACTACAGAAGTATATTTCCTTTAATTTTTTTCTGTATTTGCGACTACAGAAGTATAATTCTCTGTCTAAATATTACTTATCTACAATCTCCCGGAAATCATTTGCTGAGTGGGAAGTTGGCAGAAAACTAGATGCTTTGGATCAAGAAATGTGATTTATTTCTCAGTGAAAGCAGATCGGCTGAGGAGCCTGGAAAGTTTCAATGTCCTGTATTTCTGCATGTTGCTTTGGTAAAAGTTATAAAAATATGTAGCTGTTTTTCTTTTCTCAAACTGGAGAGAGACAAAGCGATAGCATGCAGAGAAAGGTTAATTAATTATTGTTAGCCCAGAAATAATTTGCCAGTTATTAGCCTCTGTTCTTTTCAAGAGCTTATGTTGCTACAGAGACTGTAGATGCTTCTGTTAATGAGCTGAAGAACATAGATAATGACTATGAACTTGGCAAGCTTTAAGATTCTGTATTATACACCAGAATAAGTTGCAATATACGAAATTACAAAACAATGGACAGGCCTTTAATAGTAATAGACATGACATCATCAAATATTGTGCATGTGTGCACAACAAGTGAAATTACATATCACAGTTAAAAATCACTGACAAACTGTGGCATGGAAAATATGTGTCAGTTAATGGAGATGAGTTAAAAAATAACTGCAAGATATTCTGCAAAAATAAGGAATGTGAAATAGAACATCATAGGGAAAGATACTGTAACAAATAAAAGATCCAAAATGAAGGCACTTGTATCCTTCAAATTAAGTCTTGACATATGTGTGGCTACATTGTCAGGCTTTAATATGTTCTTTAGAATCTGTGCTAGAAGGTGATATGTTTTAGATGTAAAAATAAATGTTCTCAAAATAATTAGCATTTTGCTGAACAGAAATGAACTCTCAGAGACAATGGAAGTGAAATGTTATAATGCAGGACCAACTATCAGTTCATATCCTGTTACAGAACATCCTGTAAGTCCCCTGAATATTACATGTGGTTGCTAAATGTACTCAGTGAACTCCCTATAAATAATCATAATTTTGAGGGACGTTAACTACCTGTTGATAACTGGAGCACCCATACCACAAATGATGATTATGACCATATTATCCTAGATTGCATTAACAAAAAGTCTTTGGATCAGGTTATTAAAGAACACAAGATGCAAAACTATTCTTGATATGATCCTTATGGATATAGCTTCTTGCTCTGTTCCTATGGTATATCTTTCCCAGTTAAGTCAGATCTTAATCTATTAACATTCATCTATAAAATCTCAGAAACTGTAGATACTCTTATTTTGAAATTCAAGGATTTTGCATGCACACATCTTACCAAATTCTATGACAAAACTTCAAAATTGTCTCATACCAGCAGAACACTAGCATGACAACAGCAGGTACCTTTACAAAGGGGTTATATGCAGAATTTGATAAATATACAGAATTCATAGTCCTAAACAAATCTACATACAATGGGAAATATAAAAGCAAACCGTGCTGGTGGCCCAAAAGCATAAATACATTCTATGATTAAAGAAAAACAATTCTTAAAATACTCAGTAGATAAAATGACCATCTAATCTAGAATAACATTAGAAGGTTGGCTAAAACCTTGAAAAATACTATTAAGATTACTAAAGCAGTTAGCATCCAATGTTAAGGACAATGACAAATGGTTCTTCAGCTATGCTAGAAAACTAAAGAAAACACCCAACAATGTTGTCAACTTATTCATAATTACACCACATTCCCATACCCAGTGAATATCAATAACATACTTGCAAACAAACTCAGTGAAAACTTCATCCAAGAAACATCTAAAGTCCAAATATCAATGGTGCTCTCTGATACCTCACCATCCTTCAAGAAAATGTATTAAATGTGCTTTCTAAAACTAAAAATACTCCATCTGAGAGACCTGATAATATGCCTGGCTACTAAGCAAGCCATGGCAGAACATTCATTAAACTATTTAACCTGAGTTCAGCTACTGGCTTTGTCCCTGAGGTTTGGTGTGCAGCAGTGGTGATATTACTCCACCAGAGTGGCCAAACTGCTGGCCAATGGCAACTATAGACCCATCAGCTTGATGAGTCTTATTAGCAAAGCCATGTAACATATCATAACTGACCTGATAAACTCTGATGTAAAACATCTCATTTGGAAAGATCAGCAGCAGTTTGAATTCGCCAAAGGTACAGCCTGTCTCTAAAGAGATTGGTCAATTTATTGCAATAGTAGCAGAAGCTGTTGTCATTGCTCATGCTGTCTACATGGCATACCTCGACCTGCTCATGGCACGTGACACCATCCACCCTGCTACTGCACTCAATGCATTACAATTTATCCCTATGTAGTAAGATGGACAGCAAATTCACTGAAGGACAGAAACCATGCAGTGCAAGTGGCAGGTGTATCAACAGACAGTATGAAGATGATCATCAGTATCCCACAGGCCTCCATGTTAGGACCTGTTTTGTTTGGTCTTTACTTTTCTGATCTTTAACTCAGGAACCAAGACATCTGGCTAAGCAAAGTCTTTCAGCAAGAGATTACATCTGTTGTAAAAAATGGGCTAAATAAATGCTAAGAGTGTAATATTGTCAAACTCAGTAGATTACCCTTCCACACAGCATACAGTGTTGACAATTCCTCACTCTAAAATTAGAATGCTGGTAGAGTTATCAGGATGTGAATTGACAAATCCCTCTCCTTTGACACAACAGGAGTTAAAAAGTCCTGCAACTTAAAGCAGCTGATTGCCAAGAGAATATCATTCAGATTTTAAAACTTAATTCTTCCATTAATTCTTACATTATACATAACATTGATTAGGCCAGTCCATGAATACAATGCCTTGTTTGGGATATATCTCACTTGACATATCAAACAACTGGAAATATCACTGGCTTGGCAACCATAAGTTAACAGAAAAGACTGGAAGCACTATCCTTAAGAGGAGATCTGTGCTTTTACATCTGAGCCTTTAGAGACTCAGTAGTCCTGGATCTTTTATACCTCCATAAATCAAACAATCCCATAATTCCCAGAACCAGGGATCTAATTCTTCACCAACACATAAACAAAACAGTGTGTAGAGATGGGTGCATTACACATTGCCTTCTCTACCTCCAGAATAGAGTCCCACTGCAGATTAAGTAGTGTACTACATTACATTTGTTCAAAAAGGAAATGGGGGATTGAATGGGTATTGACAAGTTCACCCACTGCTCTCCTTGATGGAGGATGCTAGGCCTGTGTGTCAATACTGACAAAGTGTATGTGAGCTTAAAACCCAGCTGCCTTATACTTGCTATAACCCTATCCTTCCTTCCATCCATCCATCCATACATCAATCCATCCATTCACAGCTTCTTTTCCAATTTTTGAACATATGGGCAAATTGTAATTTCAACAGTGACAATTATCTACAGCCAGTGTTCACACTGCTGGGTGGCTAGCCATGTTTACACCTGTGGCTTATTTATAGTGTGAAATACACCTACTGTATGATTTTGGAATGTAGGAGGAAACCAAAATACCTGGAAAAGAAAATATGCAAACACAGGGAAGACATGCAAACTGCACAGAAAGTACTCCATCTAAGAATCAAACCAAATAATCTGCTGATATGATGTTCCAACATTACCTGCTGCACCACTGTGTCACACCTATAATTCTATAATCCTATCATCCTAAGAAAATGCATTAGAATCATGAGAGATTAATACAAACTACTATAACTTAATGGGAATAATTTGAAATATGAGTTTGATACAGGTGCAGAGCATAAAATGTGTCTCAAGTTCAGTCTTCTTTTCAAAGCAGAGTCTTAAAATAAGTCACTAGTCTAAAATGTTTCTTGTGAGAAGATAAAAATATTAGGAAAAATTCAGAGTATAAAACATACAACTACAAGTGTTAAAAAATCAATCACACAGTGTCACAATTACCTTTCAGACACTGCAAAACATTATAACAAGAACATTTTTCATGTCTGTGCAGATTTCCTTAAAATAATTGAAGCCTACCCAGAGAATTTCATATAAAAATAAATCTTGGCACCAAATTCCCAAATGACTTGGGCATTGAGTAACACACCATGCCAAGCAGTTTCTACATAGTGGAATCCAGTAGATACAGCTCCAGCAATCTCCATTCATAAACTAATGGAGATTGGTGGAGTATTTAACCCAGTGACAAAAAGAGAATTGGATCCATGACACTGACGCAAGTGAGCATTGTACATAGGCAAGACTTGTTCAAGGCTGAATTTGGGGATCACATAAACCCATGTCTATTATCATGCATGTTTATATTTACTGTGATCTATCTCCTAAATACTAATGGGACAAATGACATTGCTTTAGAGTTAAAAGGAAATTGAGTTCCCCAGTGGGTGAGAAGTCCTACATGTGTATCCCACTTCTTGTATGACATGAATACAGGCATGAGGGCCAACATTTGTGTTTACTGTCAGCTAACTCCTAAATACTTTCAGGGACAGATCACATTGCTTTATAGAGAAACAAGTGATTTCTAACTGCCTGATCTGACTGTGGTACTACTTGCCCATCCCTGTTCTTGTGCACCATGAATGCAGGTATGATGGACATCCTGGCCTTCATGCCTTATTTTACCAGTCTGCTACACTGGCCATGCACCTTCACCTGTATGTCATATCTGGTACTGCAGGCTGGTTCTTTGCAATAGCAGGTATAATATACAGACAGAGCAGCTGCACTCAACAGGAGTTCGGGCAGATTTCAGTTGTCATTGTTGCATGAAAAGAATGCCAGAGGATGTTTGCTCACACTATGCAATCTTTGTGGAATCCAACCCTTGATGTGGTTTTAATGATTCTTGCTTCTAGAAATGAACATGTGACATTCAGAAGTAAAGCAACAACTGGAGAAAATGAAATGTCTAGGTGTCATTTAAAAGTAATTTGAGTTAATAGGATGAGTGAGTAGTATGGTCACTGTTGTGAAGTAAGACAAGGTCCACATTAATATTCCTCTATAACACAAAAATAGTAATTAAAAAAAGAGAATACAATGTAATGCTTTTCCTTGATATTAGTTTTAAACTAGTCTTTCTGGCAGAAGAAGCTATATGTCTGAAGCACCATATTGTGTTTATTCATTACGTCATCAGGCATTATAGATTTCTTAGACTTTTGTATTTTCTTTTTTTATTTTCATTTACAGTTTCTGAACCAGGTAAGTGAGCAGCCCTGCTTGCACTTTGGAGAGGAGAACATTCTTATTTCTTGTGTCTTCCAATTGCTGTTTCAAGAGTTGCTACCCAGTAGCTGAAGCCTTGGAAGACATGGTGAGCATAAATGATGATCTAGTAATGTACACACCAGACACAAAAAAAAACATGACAAGAGACTTCTACTACTGCTGACTAGATTAATGCAGGTTATTTTTAACTTAGATAAGAAAACCTAAATAAATTCAGAGTGTTATGTATACAATAATTGATGCATATTCATAGGTTCATAGGTTCATACTAGGCTACCTGCCCTAGGGCATTTATAAGCCTAGCCAGAGTGTGTTTGGCTTTCGCCACCCATTTTAAATTAATTTTGCTATGCCCTTTTTCGAGGTTAGTATACTGTGCCTCTGTCTAGCAGTGACACAGAAGTGATACCCGGAGTAAACCTACGATCTCCCATCCACTCATCAAGATTCCTCTTGAAGAGAGTCAATGAGGGACACTGCCTAACCTGGACTGGGATTTTATTCCAGAGTGAAGGGAACCTCTGGGTTATGAATCTGTCCCTCCAGCATGTCCTATTTATTTCACTGCAGATGTTCAAGTCTCTCGAGCGAGTAGCTTGATGGGATTTGGATTTTCTGAGGTGCAGCATGTCCATTAATTCCGGGTTGGACATGGCTTTATACGTAAGGCACAGATCGTCTCTGAGCAGGCGGTATACCACTGAGTAGAGCTGGAGTTTCTTTAAACGGGCAGCATATGGCATCTGTTTGAGCCCTTTGATCCTCTTGGTGAGGTACTTTTGGGGTCTTTCCAGTTGCTGCAGGTGTCTGGTAAGGTACATCCCAAAAGTGGCATTGTACTCAATTATGGGCCTGATGAGGGATGAGTAAAGAGGCACGATGACTTCCCCTGATCTAGATGTGAATCCCTTCATGATTAGGTGGGCTATATAAAATGTTTTTCTAACCACTTTGGCCACGTGGTTGTCAAATGAGAGATTGCTATCAACATGGGTCCCCAGGTCCCTAATTACTTCTTCTGTACTTAATGGATTACCACCTATGTGGTAATTTGTGGGCACTTTGTTTTTGCCAAAGGAGATGACTATACACTTTTTGGCGTTTAGCTTGAGGCCATGGCTCTGGAACCAGTTGTCTGTTTCTATGAGGCCCTTTTGGAGGATGCTTGTGTTGGCTGGAGAGTCGATTATGGCACCCAGTTTGCAGTCATCTGCGAACTTGGTCAGCCACAGTCCTTCCGTGTTGGCCTGTACCTCCGAGAAATATATACCGAACAAAAGAGGTCCCAGGACTGAGCCTTGTGGGATGCCACTTGTAACTGGTTTGGAGTCTGACATGGCTCCAGCAATTCTAACCATGTGGGTTCTGTCCTTGAGCCAGTTTGCAACCCATCTAGTGACATAGGGGTTTATATTTAAGCTGGTGAGCTTATCTATAATGCCCAAGTGGGGTATTGTATCGAAGGCTTTTGCAAGGTCCAGGTAGGCTGTGTGGACCACCTTCCCCTCGTCAATGGCCTTGGTGACTGTTTCAAAGAAATCGACCAGGTTTAAGAGGCAGGACCTGCCCTTAACAAAGCCGAACTGGGTAGGATCCAGCATCTGTAGGTCCCCAATATCTTCATTTATGAGGTCCATGATGATCCTTTCCATAGCTTTGCAGACCAAGCTAGTCAGGCTTATGGGGCGATAGTTTCCAGGATCCGTTGAGGCACCACCCTTGTGGAGAGGGACCACTGTTGCTGTACGCCACTGTTTGGGTACATATCCTGTAGTAAGGCTAAGATTGAACAGTAGTTTTATGTTTGGGTTTAGCTCTTCTTGGAGTTCATGTAGGACACAGCCTGGGACACCGTCTGGTCCCATTGATGCTGTTTTTTTTGCTTTGGAGAGGGTGGCTCTTACCTGAGCATCTGAGATGTCAGGGGGGCAGCACTGTGCTGGGATAGATATTTGCCCTTTTGGTGGGGAGGGGGGGAGAAGTTTGCGTTAAACCTGTCAGCTAGGATGTTGGCAATGTCTATGGGTTCGGTGTATTTTTTGTCATTTTGGACTAATTCTGAGCATATCTGGGAATTCCCACCCAGGTTCCTAACATAACTAAAGAAAGCCTTGTGATTATCCTTAGTGTCCTGTGCAATTTTTCTCTCGAAGCTGGCCTTAGACGATTTTATGAGTGCCCGTAGTTTTTTGCTAATACTGAGATGCCTTCCCTTTTTGGGATTTTGCTCTATCATGTAGTAGCTTCCTCCTTCTATTGTATAGTTTGTTTATGGCTGGGGTCCACCAGACAGGACGTCTGCCTTTGGAGGATTGGGTCTTGGTTTTATTTGGGATTGCATGATCCATGCATTCCTGTAGGTGTTCATAGAATGCGTTTATAAAGGATTCTGCGGTCTGGGCCGTATTTTCCACAGGCCCGGGGCCTTTGAAGGATTCCACCTCGGTTTTGAGGAGTGTGAAATTTGCTTTAGAGAAGTTTTTCACTGTGGTGTTCTGGGCAGGGGGTGGGGTCGGGATGTGACTACCCAGTGAGATTAGTTTATGGTCTGTTCTTACCAGTGAGGTATACACTTCTAGTTTGGAGTATAGAGTCCCCATGTTGGTGATGATCAGGTCCAGTATGTTTTCCCCTCATGTGGGAGTGGTAACAAGTTGTTCCATAACATTTGAGTTTATAAATTCTAGGAACCTTTGGGCTAGGGTGTTGGAGCTAGAGTAATGCTCCCAGTCTATGTTTGGGTAGTTGAAGTCGCCCAATATAATGGTGTTTGGAGAGACCTTCATATTTTCCAGTGTTCTCAGGAAGGCCGAGTGGGGTTCCTGGGTTTGGGAGGGTGGTCTGTAGCAGGCTATAAACTGGAAGGCAGTTTTACCCACTGTTAGTTGCACATGGATAGTCTCTGATGCTTCGTGCTGTGCCACCAACCTGGAGGCATAGGTATCTTTGACGAATATTGATGGTCCGCCTCCTTTTGTGGTGTGGTCCAAGTTTTGGGGCCGAAAAGCATGGTATGAGGTATAACTTGGTAGTGCTGTGGTGCTCTCGAGAGCCTTGAACCAGGTTTCTGTTACTGCACAGATATCGGTGTTCTCCATGCTAAGGAGAGTTTCGAGTGCGTGCATCTTGAGGTTTAGACTTCTGGCATTGAGTAGCATTACTCTTAGTTTCTTATCCCTTGTGATACCTATGGAGGTGGGTTTGTCATTTGAGCCTTGCCTAAAAAAGGCACTATGGGGGTAGCAAGAGCCTTTGCATATATCCCAAAGCCCAGGGGTGACAGGTGCAAGCTGTTCCTAGTGAAGCATTGTGGCTAGTCGAGCATGTCATCCCAGGCTGACAGGCCTTGGATCCCCTTTGAATGACACCAATACTTAAGCCAATTGTTGAAATTGATCATCTTGTCTTCATATTGTGGCATCATTCTTGGTGAGGGTAAGATGCTACTCAAGGTCAGGGTCATACCGGCCTGGGCTACATGCTCAGAGAGCTCCTCTATGTCTCTTTTCATGTAGTCCAGGGAGGTACATCTCAGATCATTCACACCAGCATGGACAATGACTGAGTCATATTTGTACTTGCCTTGGAGTGACCTGAGTGCTTGTGTTATGTGGCGGATCCTAGCGCCCGACAGGCAGCTCACCGTGACCTTCTCCTTGTTCAGCCTGGTGAGCGGGATGTCAGTGTGCCTGACGATAGAGTCACCTATTACAAGTGTATCAGGTGTGTTGTTTAGCCTTAAGGGCTGTGACTGTTTGACACACTGGCTTTTTGAGCTATGTGTTGCACGTGTTTTGTTTTGGGGTAGCAGTTGCTTGGGTGTCTACTTTGGAGGTCTCTGCTGCTTAGGCAGATTTTTATTTAGAGCCTCCGAGTATGTTTTTGTGTGTTTATGTGTTTGGTTTGCTGTCGTGGTAAGTCTATGTGAGACTGGAATTGTAGTGAGTGTGGTTTCCTTCTCCTCCTAACTGGTTACGCCAGTACTGAGTTGAGAGAGCTTAGCCTCCAGTTTGGCTATATAGTTGCATCTCTCACATGTGTTGGAATTTGTTGGGAGGAGGAGAGGATTGTCTGTGTACATGAGGCAGTTGTAACATTGCCTCAAGATTCCCAGATTCACCAGCTGGACCGGAGAGGAGATTGACAACTGACCTTTGGACATTCTAGAATAGTATTGGGAATTCCTTTATAATTGAAAAAAAGGGCCAATGGGGAACAAGGTACTCAAGGGGAGTTTGTGAGGGTGTAGTGCTTTTAATTTTTTAGTGTTAATTTAGTATTAATATTTTAATAATAGAGGGTCTTATAACTGACCGATGCAAATTCAGAACAATTGTGCAAATGCCAATGATACACCATTAGCAAACATACTTGAGGTTTCTAGGGAGGATGTAGTATTTTACAACATCTGAATGTAATATGTATGAGGTACCGTCTAAGAAAGCAGTTAGTGCAAAATGTAGCCTGAAATGGAACTATGAAGAGGAAAATAGTTTTTGTTTTGAAATCTTCAGAATATAGTTAAAGATGCTTCATCACTAAAATTCTATGATGTCAATAAGCCATTTCATTCTCAAGTAAATGCCAGTTAAAATGGTATGGGGGCTGTTATCTTAAAAAAAAAAAAAAAAATTTGACTGGTTGTCCATGGAATGACACCATTTATAGCTGCACAAAAGACATATGCACAAGTAGTAATAGAACTGATAGGCATGGTGTACTGATGTCAGAAATTACATGAATGCATGTGTGGTAAAACATTTAGGTGCAAACAGACCACAGACCCTTGCAAAACATGTTCACAAAATCATTAAACAAGGTACCGCTGATGATCAGAAATATGATGTGAAGGTCTTAATGACAGCATCTTAATTCAGGCAGTATTAAAACTATGAGCAATAAGGTTTTAATAATAACTATTTGATTGATTTAAAGTTCTTCAAGGCATGTTCCTTATATAATTATACTTAACAGATTTTTATTAGTATGTAATGTTGTTTGTAAATTGAATGTTTATGAAACTAGCATTGCATCTGGTCCTTTAATTTTGTATTACATATTCATAATATGTATTTATTTAGTTGACATTTGTTTACCGGGGAGGTCCGACTGGACTAGTAGTCCGTTTTCAGTGGAGGCTCAGGGAGAAAAGCTCCATAATGCAATTTAACAATCATAACATTTTCATATAGGTTATACATTAGTTACAGAGTAAACAAATTATGTATACAGAATTACAAAATACTTTATACATACGGATTTTTCAGTTACACATTGGTATATAGCTATATTTACAGTGGACAGTAGGTGAAAGAGTAGAAGCTGAGAAAAATGAGGAATTTGTAAGGGGTTAAAAGATCGAAGGAGAGGTAACTAAACACAGAAGAAAAGAGCATTCAGTGAATTACAAGTTAGAAATGAGAACAAAAGTTACAGAAAGAATGGTACCATCAGCCTGGGGTTGAGCATGAGCAGACCCAGTTTTAAGTTAAGTGAACTTTGAGAAGTTGTTTAAATCTAAATGGGTTGTTGGTATTTTGGATATGTTGGGGGATGGTATTGCAGAACTTGGATGTGTGGTTTGAGAAACTAGAATCCCTGAAACTGTTTTTGGATTTTGTGACTTTTAAAAGGAATTTGTTGGAAGATCTTAGGGATCTTGTAGTGGAGTAGGTTTCTATTAGGTTTTGTAGTATTGGACATTTGTCAGGTTGGTGGGTTCTATTAGGTTTTGTAGTGTTGGACATTTGTCAGGTTGGTGGATTCTATTAGGTTTTGTAGTGTTGGACATTTGTCAGGTTGGTATGTTATGGAATGGGCGATCATGAGTTGATTGAAGGATAGAAGATTGGGTAGTTCAAACCAATTTAGTTGGTGAAGGGCATCATAGCAGTATGATCTATATAGTGGGTTTGTAACAAATCTGGCAACTTAGGAGGCTTAAAGCTGGTCAGTTTTATTAATGTTGGTGAAGATAGGTGAGGAGTAAAGTAGAGTAGATAGTAGGTGGGTCCTGGCAATGGCAATTGTTTGTCTGGTGGAGTTGGTGAGGTATGGTATAATTTGTAGAGGGAGCTGAGTTTTGCATGGCTCTTCTTAATCATTAGAGCTAAGTGTTTGTCAAATCTCAAACTGTTATCTATGGTCACTCCAAGCATCTTAGTGTGAGAGAAAGGTTCAATTTTACTGTTGTTTGATGAACAGATGAGAATGGAGAGTGTGAGATCATTGGTTTTGTTGTTGGAAAAGAGTATTACTTTAGTCTTACTGGGACTGATAATGAGTTAATAGTTAGAGAGCCAAGATTCAATGGCTGAGAAGGATTGATGGGTTGTTTTTTGGAGTTGTGCAAGGGAGGAGGCTGCAAAGATGAGTGTGGCATCATCTGCATATTGAACAATAGTGGAGAGGTTAGTAGCGGTGTGAAGTCTGATGGTGAAGATAGTAAACAGGAGTGGGAATTGAACCTTGTGGGATGCCTACTGTGATGGCTAATAGGGAGGAAAGATCTCCTTGCCATCTGACTGCTTGCTGCCGGTCAGATAGATAGTTGCAAAACCATGAGAGAGATGTGTGGTTTAGGTTTAGGGAATGAGAGTTCATCTAGTAGTTTTTGGTGTGAGACTGCATCAAAAGCTTTGGACATATCTAGGAAACATGGAGGAAACTAATTGTCAGTTATTTTTGAGCTGGTTAATTGTGTTGGTGAAACTAATAATGGCAGTAGTGGTACTGTGACAGGGTCGGAAGCCATGTTGGGAGTTGGTTAGGAGGTTATTGTTTAAAAGATATTTCATGAGCTGTGTGTATACATTTTTCTAGAATTTTAGATAATGGAGATAATATGGCTATTGGCCTGTTGTTAATGAGGTCTGTTGAGGTCCCACCTTTATGCAGTGGTGGGGGTGGTGATATAGGAAATTTTCCAGAGTTTGGGCATATATTATTCTGTGACAGACTGGTTGATCAGAAGGGAGATGTGGTAAGGGTTAGCATTGGCTGCAACTTTGAGATATCCAGTTGGTAGTAGGTCCAGTGCTAGGGATGTGGGTTTTAGCTTGATAAATAATTTTCTTATGGTGCTGGTCTGGACAGGTTTTAGGATGAATGAGTTGATACTTGGTTCACTTTCTGTAGGAGAACAAAGGGGAGTATCGATGTTATTTTTGACTAGTAATAGTATAGATTTGCTAAAATATGTGTTAAATTGTGTGGCAGTGCTGTCATTAGTATTTGTGGTGGAGGGGGGTACGAGTTGAGGTTTGGTCAGGTAATAGAAGCTGATTGATAGAATTTTTGAGGATTATTTTGGCGTTTTTGTTGGTTCCTAGAGTAGCATGATATTTTGTCATTCACGATTTGTTTTTTTTTTTTTATGTATTTTTTAGTTCCCTGTAGTAGCGTAATAAGGTTTGGTTTTTGTTCTCCTGATATTTTATCCAGGCTTTGTCTCTCAGCTTGACTAGCTGCTTGGTATCTTTAGTTAACCATGGTGCACAGTTTGATTTTTCCTGGATGTTTCTGGAGGGTACTAGACTGTTTAGTATATGTAAAAAATGTTGTTTAAGTACAGCATGGCAGAATCTAGCTGGAGATGCTTTAATGGGGACCAGTCACAGTGTTAGTGGAGTGATATGAAGATATTGGGAGAAAAATACTTTTTGTTGCAACCTTGTTTATCTGTGGTGTTTTTTGAGGATAGATATGCTGCTTAACATGATAGGTAAGTATATGGTCACTTAAACTGACATGGAAAATTTTTATACCACACATGATTTTTATTTCAGATACCAGTCAAATATTATAATCCATTTGCATAATGCCTTACTATCAAATTGCAATCCATTTGCATGCATAATATGCCTAATGCCCCTAATAAATAGGTTTTTTGCTAATAAGCTAATATATATTTTATTCTATTATTATATTATTATTATTACATTCATACTGTATGCTGTACAGTATAATTAATATACAACACACAGGAAGGGCAGACAGGGCTGCTTTTTTGCTGTAGATGGTTGAAAGTTTCTGTAGTCTTTTGATCACTTGTGAAGTTGGTACCTTAAAACTGGCAACAACAGTCTTACAATCTCATCTTGTGTACCCCAATTTTGGAGAACCTACCTTCCTGCAATGCACTCTCACAATGCAGTCTCACATAAACTGTATTGCTTACAACTGTTGAAAACTGTGAAAAATTGAAAAATTGTAATAACTTTTACTGTACTTTTACTACAGGTGTGTGCCATTCACTCCCCCCCTGTTACTTTTTATACCCCTGTTTTACGTTGTCAAAGCTAGGAAAAACTGGAATGATATTGAGCTGCTTGCTTGTTGCTTGCTTGTTGTCTAAGACACAGTCTTGGGATTTGAGTCATGCTTAAGACATGACACATTGCTGTGCTGTTTACCATGACACATGAATCCACATGTATCTGTGTTCTGTTTACTGTAGTTTTTAAATTGCACACTGATATAAATATGTATACAGCCATAAGCAATTTTGAGCAACTTATACAGTAAGTTAAGTTTGCTAGTCTAGTCTACAACCCCCATTAGTTTACAAGATTTCCTTCATTATTTTACAGAATATTGACTTCTACTGAGACCTCTCTCTGTCCTTTCTCACAATACTGAATTACTATAATAGCCTTATACAGACATAGTCGCACACACAATATCTATATATGTGTTTTCTGGCCTTACACATTTCCTCTTGCATGTTTTTCTTTTTTTGTTGGGAAGTCACATTTTGTCTGTTTTTTTTTTTTGAGGATGGTACCCTGCTACATAAGTCAGTGGTGGCTTGTTTTTTAAAGTTCAGTCAAGCATGGACAGCCTGCTGCTGTTTTTTGTCTATTTTAGTTAGAAATTGTATTGTTTGGGTGTAACCATAAAGTTAGAGGGGTTGTCTGAGATACATATCAGACAGTCTGTATAGAAGTCTCCCGTTATTATGGTTTTAGTTTCCCGTTATGAATATGTTATTTCCAGGTGGAATGTAGATTGATACAATGATTATGTATTTTTGGGATTGATTTCAAGATAGATAATTCATATTAGAGGGTTGATGAATTGTGGTGGTTTTAGTTCTAAATGTTTAAATAGGTTGTTTAAATGGGATCTTAATTAAATGCTATAGTTTTGATGAAGTCCTATTTTAAAGCATCAGTCTTTTCGATAAAGGTGCTTAACTTATTTATTAAATAGTTATTTGAAAAGCTTTTCTGACTGCTTAGCAATTCTTTGCTTGTGTATCCAACTTTGTGCAGCATCTTTCTTTGCTCAGAAGTATGGTGTTGTGTTTATGCCTTGCTCCTTGTAACACAGCTACTACACAATGCTAGAGTGAATGGAAAGAATGCTGTCCTAAGCAAAAGAGAAAATCAGTCTTACTTTTTTCTTTCTTTCAAGGAAGAAATAAGTTGTGACAGATGACTGATTTTCCAGACTGTCAAAATAATCATTCCCAAGGCTTTACAATCATGTATACATTTTCTGCATGGATACAATCTGCTCAAATTAAAATGTTGGTGGCACATGGAGGTTAGAAAAGCCATGCTCTATTAACCCTAAAGAAATGTGGCTCATGGCTGGATTACAAGATGAGCTTCAACATGAGGCAAGAAAAAAATCATCTGTTTATAAAAATTGTTCTAGTCTCATATATAATCACAGGTAAGTAATGGTTATTACCTATGGAGAAGAAAAAATGGAAAAAAATGTTTTGCTACATAACTCACCCATTCAGCCAACTAAATGTGAGGAATTAGAAGTATGTTGTCACTTGTCCTCCTAGTAGTGTCAATACTGTGCTTGATGTGACATGTTAAAAATTATTACATTGTTGTATACGATTCTTATTCTAATAACAAAACGGGTACATCTGAAGGAACTGCTATTCATGTGAACAGAGAAATAAACTGATCACATTAAACTAATGAGAGGAGGTAGATGAATAAATATTGTTGTAGAAATTCCTGTAATGTGTAATTTATATATTTTCTGAATGCAATTTTTGTTCCTGCCCACAGAATTATTTGGAGAAAAGAATTCAGAACTGTGCATGCATGCATTTTAACTTCACAAGGTAAGTATACCTGGAAGGCAGAGTCTATTTAGCTATTACATAAGGAAGACTTGAATTTTGCAGCTTTGCATACTTTTGGTGAAAAATAAGCATCCAGAAAACAGGAATTATCTGCCAATAGTCACTTGTCATACCTTCTGGATCGTCTGGTAAATCAAACAAATGTCTATTGTGGCAGCAGAATGTAACATGAAAATTAAGTATTCATGTAAAACACTACATGTATAAGAAATCATAAAAGAGAAATATGCATGAATTTGGAATAACTCAAAATATCTGACAGGCATGCTACATGACAAGATTTCCTGAAGCAGATACATAATTCCTGATAGACTAAAAAAAATCTTAAAATGTGGTAACCCTAATTCAGATCTGACATGAATTAAGCCATTCAATAACAAGTGTGTTCATTATAAATTTGAATAAAAAAATAAATTATGTTTAACTAGCACTGTTTAAAACTTTCACTACTGATAATATAGTTCAGTAGCATTCATTTGGATTGTCAGACTACTTAAAATGATAGAGTGGTTCCCCACATAAGTGCAGCTCTCATCTTTATTTGTAACTGTTTGAAATTCTGTTCTCCAGATAAGGATTTCTATGAATATTTTATGAGGGTTTCATGTATGAGCAAATGTTTCACTTTTTCCACTGTAAAAGCTCTCATATTCTTTCTCAATGCAGCATTATGATGAGATTTCATAATTAAATGGACAAACGAAAGTCTGTGAAAGAAAACATCAAACTGCTGGTCTTTTAGTCTATGGATAACTTTCATTTGTTTTTTTTTTTGTTTGTTTTTTAATATTCCATTGATTATTTATCCTGAAGTATATAGATTCTAAATGTTATTTGTTTCCTTCTCAGCTCACTGTGTTGGGATTCACAAATACAGATATTGTTATAAATGAATTCAATAAGTGTCACACAGGTTCTGGCTTTAGAAATTAGCATGTCTGACTTTTGGCTAAAAGAGTAAACTAGACTTTAACTAGGCAAGACATAAAAACTATATCAAAAGGAAACTTTTGGTTACCATTTCAGTGTGTTGAAGGGGTGGGAGTACATCTCCATCCAATTCAGTGTTCCTTGATTCCTATAAGGGTTGTTACCCCCACCTAATACAGACACTGACTCTAAATGCTTTTTTTACAAATAAATGAATAAATACACTGTTTATGCAAATACAAAGCATGAGACCCTCAACTATGAAATACATAATTTCTACTCATAATCAAAATGCCATTAGTATTTGTATTATCTTTTTTCCGGAACCTTAAGATATCATGGACTTGCTTTATTATCTCCTTTCTGAATCCATAAAAAGAAATCACACATTTGTTATTTTAATTGTACCTTAGCCAAAAATATATACTGATCTTTCACTTTTTCTTTCTCTGATCTTTCATATCCTAAATATATATCCTATCTGACCAGAACATGTTCCTATCGACAACTTATAGGACCTGTCTGTGAGTGGGCCAGTTGACAGCACACTCACCTTTAGAGTAGAACCTGAGGGTTCGCCATAGCAAGTAGATTGATTCCTAACAGTTAGGTGAAGCATAAGATGGGTGCTGCAATCCTGAGTGTGGTGTCCTTCAGATGACATGCTAAATTGAGGTGTCCTCTGCATGAGTTAATGGTAGCTTAGGTAGATATAAAACATATCATGGCTCATACAGAAAAGATGGTCTCTTGCTATATTTTCATATTCTTGAAATCAATGTAACAGATTTATATCATGTATCCATAAACATATAGCACAATCAGCAAAACAAAAATGATTCTTTAGAAAAATACAGTGAATGACATTGTAAACATTTACATCTTTCAACTTTGATGAAACAGTACTATCATAACTCAGGCTATTGTGGCTATCATTAAAACTTGTTATATTTGATGGAGGTATCATTTTTTTTCAAAGAACAATAGCCGTACGGCAATGTAAATTTAAAAGAAGCACACAGTATACAACTTTCTTTTTCAGGGAGGTTACTATTTACACATAGATATTATATAATCCAGACCTAACTTAAGTCATTGAAATTAATACTCAATGAACTGGATATATCCACATTAACCAAAAAAAAATTTGTGTTGCAAGTCCTTATCTGCCATCTGGATTCTTAAAGTAAAAGTCCATTCTTACATTAACCCACAATATTTTTAATAACTGTAAGAAAGAGAATCTGAATCATCTTTATAGTCAGCATGTGTATATATAACAAATTAGCTGGATGTTTTGTAAAAAGTCTGAAGAAGAGCAAAATGTATGTCTAAAAGCAAGTGATGTAATATTTTCTGAGTTTTTAAAATTTATCATTAGCATGTTTTTATTACATTTGTGTTTTCATAAAGATACTTATTTCCATTTAATGAATGTTTCTCTGATGTTGAAGTCTGTTTTGGAGATGCTTGGAATTTTTCTTTTACCATATTGTGGATTCAGTTTTTTTTTTTCGATGGTACAAAAAGGTATTGTTTAATCTGAAGACTTGCACCTAATTCCCTTCCCAAGTCACAGCTTAATGGGGAAATAAAATGTAGCTCAATACACTATGCACTATGAAAATGTCTCCATTAATAACAAAAATACATTTTTGCTTCAAACTTATTCAGGCAAGTATAAAATATATATAAAAAGCATTCTCCAATATAAAGTTGAAATAAACTACATGTTGATTGATGTTATACATCAATTATAAAATAAAACTCCTAAAAACAACTATTACAAAGACTATAGATAAATAGTCTTAATTAAAAATATTAAATATATATGTGTCTCAACCCTTTTCCTTTTAAAATTGGTTTTAAAGGCACGTATCATTCAGCTCAGGATGTCTGTACACATCCAGCTCAAGAATCCACCTCAGTTTAACGGCTTCAGTGTGATTCATAAAATCACTACCTTGTAAATTAGGCTGAATTAATTCTAGGACTTCAAATTTAGAGATATAGTAAATACCACAGTTTTGAATGATATCAGTATAAACATCCCAGCAATGCATGCAGCAGCAATGTATTTTTGATTATTTCCTGACTAGGACTTACAAAATTTGAGTTATAAGGAATAAGCCTTTTTTTATTTCTGTACATTACATAACACTGAATACTAAACAAATAATTTACTGCCTATACTCAATATTTATAGGTTAGTAACTGCTATTAGCAAGGGGACAGCTCCTAAAAAAATACAATTGACCAGTACAGACATTTCGTAATAACAACACATTTTTTTTTAACTTTGAATTGCTTCAGAAAGGAGAGTAAAAATACAAATCCTTAATCTATTGTATCATTAATCTATAACCATTTTCCTCTATAATAACATCCTTACAGTGTAGCTACAGTAGTGCTCAGAGGTATAACTTCACTGTGGCAGCGGCCCCTCTGGCTCCCGATATGCATTTTTTGTTTTTGTTTTGTATCGTGTAAGTCTTTTTTTGTTCGGTGAATCTGCTTTTGTTGTCGAGTGAGTGGACGTAGTGGTGGAAACGTTGGTAGTGTTATAATGAGTATTGGTGCCTGTTATTGCCTGTTTTTTGTGGAGGATGGTGTGAAATGGTAGACATTGGGCCTGCAGTGGGATCTGTGCTGAATGGAATGTGGGAAACGGAAATTCGCTTTGGTTTGGTATGGACTCCTGGAATGTGGTAGTAGATTATAGCGATGGAAAAGGAGATGACATGTGTCTGCATGGTGGAGTGTGGGGGTCAGTGTTGTCAGCAGAAAAGAAGGACTAGGTGGTTGCTGGTGACAGTGTGGCCATTTGGGCCTGCAGGTACAGGTGGCTGGGAGACTGTTGTTGAAGGAGGTCAGAACGAGGTCTGTTGGACTGGATGATGCTAGGGAATGGTCGAGACTGCAGCAGTGATGGTTGGATAGTTACTGATGATAAGAGGATGGTTGGATGAAGGCATTGTTTGCTTAATGTGGCTGGAGATGCATGGAGATGGCGATGGCTGTATCAAACGTGAAATAATTCTTGATCTCCGGTTGTCTCATTTTCATTGTTGTGTCATTGTTGTTTACTGTTATATGTGGTTTGCATTCTGCTGTTATGTCGTGTTGTTTGTGCATGTGCTTGGAGGAATGTAATTTCGTTCAGCTGTATTTTGTGTAGTTGAATGACAACAAAGTTTGCTTTGCTTTGCTTTATTACTCAGATTAGTAACAATGATGGAATTATGAGCAGCAAATGTTGCTAGATCACCTTGTATTAAACAACACCTGAAATAACGAGTGCATCTCTTAGATACCTAAGGCAAACCATTTCCTAAAATAGCCCTTAGAATGGTAGGCACTATGTGATCACATAAATAAAAGAAGATATTATAATGGACTAGAGATAAGATATGGAAATAATGGAGAAACATGAGCAATGCACACAGTATCCAAAGAATCCATTTGATTGAATTGATGTTAGGTTGTCAAATGTTACCTAATTCTGTAAAAAAAACAGTCATGCTGTTCAGTAACTTCAAATCATTTTTCAAACAAAGTATAACCCTTCATGTCTTAGTCAGTAATAACCTACACATCAAAGAAACATAAGAGCAGCCATGGCCCTTTTCATCTCAAATGCAGCTATAACCACTAACACAAGCACACGTGTATTAATAAAGTACACCCAACTTTATACTTCAAACCACCTCCATCTTAACGGTCAGAAAAAAAAATCCAGACAAATTATCTGATATATGTGGATATCCAGAGAACACAATGTGCTACACTGTACTAACTCAACATTCCTAAAACTGGTGGCAGTCCCTTATTTATTAAAGCCATAGATATCCCTAAATAATTTATTACTGGCATAAAGAATCATGCCTTATTTACACAAATATTAACAATCATCCATCTAGAACATGGAAATACCCTACTCATAGGATCATAGTAAGTTACTAGGCTATTGGTCTAAAGGCCTGTACAATCCTAGCCATGCTGTACCCTTGATCCCTTATGGACCAAGATACATAGTCTATGTTTGCATGTGACTCTAAGATCAGCACCAGCTGCCCCTGTCTAGGAGGGACATAGGTGAAATCCCCAGTGTAAATTTACAGTTTCCCATCCAGTTCTCCAGGTTACACTTAAATAGGGTCATTGTGGAGCTCTATTTTACATGAATTGGGAGTTTGTTCCAGAGGAATGGCAACATCTGGGAGACATATCTGTCTCTCTAGGATGTCCTGTTAATATTATAGGCTAGGTTAGGATCCTTAGAGTGAGTGAATCTTGACCCATTGGATTTGCAGATGTGCAGCAGCTTCGTCAAGGAAGGGTTAGAGACTAATCAGTAGGCCAGGCACAAATCGCTTCCAAGCAGTCTATATGATACTGTGTAAAGTGATAGAGCTTTCAGTCTGCCTGTGTAGGTCATGTGTTGTTGGCCTTGAATTATCTTGGTGAGAAACCTTTGAGGTCTTTCCATTTACTGCAGATGTCTGGTAAGGTACTTACAGAAGGGATCATTGTGCTCGCTTATTGGTCTGATGAGAGCCTAGTATAGGCGAGTTATAATCTCCTTAGCTTTGTATTCTTTACCCCTGCTTATGAGGTGTGCAACATTGAAGGACTTCCTTAGTACTGTGGAAACCTGATGATCAAAAGTAAGATTGCTATCAACAGCATTCCGAAATCTCTTACTGTTGAGCAGAGAACTGTCTCAAAAATTCAGCTCCTGACAAAAGGGAACTTCAAACAAAATAATGTATTCCTTGGTGCGCTAGACAAGTTAGTATTCTTTAGAACACCTTAATCCTTAATTTTGTTAAGTGGCGTGCACACAAACTCGGTCGCTAAAGTGTAGACACCCCCCCACCCAAACTCTGAAATTACTTCTTCACTACCAGAATTATTTTTTTTTTTTTTACTTTATGCAACTCTTAGAACTGTCTGATAAAGAAATAAAAAAATAATAACAAATAATAGGGTTAAACCAGCCAACATACTGTAAAACACCCTCCACTTGTTTCTTAAGTTGCACACTGACCTGCAATGCTCTGGGCTGGCTGATTGTTTTTTTTTCTTGATTTGCTGCCTGGTCTGCCTCATGCTCTACATCCTACTTTGCCTTTCCTTCCCCTCCTTATATCTCCTGTACTCTTCAGTGCTTTTCTTTTTCTTTTTTTCCAATTTTCCTAGCTTGTTATAGATTTCCCGATTACTACATTTCCATATACTCTTTGCTCCCTCTTTAATTGATCAGTGCCCCTCCCCCTGCTTCAGTGTCTGCACTAAGGTTACTTACCTCCCCTCAATATTGGGCGCCATTTTCAAAAGTAGTTTTTTCAAACATACTAGTAGTCCCCTGTGTCCCAATGTTAGTGTGCATGCGATGTAAGTACTACCTTGAACTGCTTTTTATTCACCTAAAATTGCTATTGTGCAGCTGTATTGTGAGGATATAGTAAAAATGCTTAACACTGGACAGACGTAGGCAGTAACTCGGGTCCTGCTAGCGTGAACTGGATCACTGAGAGTGGAGAAGACTATAACCACTTTAATTGGTATACAATTTCTAGTGTAATTTTGTACTAAGGAACTGTGCTTATCTCAGTATACCTATTCTGACTGCCTTACTATTTGAAAGACTTAACAGAAACTGCTCAATGCTTAAAGATACAGGAACATTCCATTGTGTAAAATGTTTTCCTGCTAGAATTGTTACCTTCTACAGGTCTTGCAGTGGTATTCTTGTTTTTGAAATGTTAGACTCCACATACATGCTATAAGCTACTATGAGTTCTCAGTAAACTACATCATTGACCAAGTTTAGATTGACTGTATTAAGCTGCTGTACTTCCTGAATGTTGCAGTTCTTATTTCTAAATGCACACAGAGATATTTGTAGCTGTTTTAGGTTAAAATACCGAACATGTGTTAAATGTTATGAATGACACCGAATCTGTGTTGACTCTCCAAGCTTAAATGTGTTCTATTCCTGCCTGAGATCACGGTCTGCTGTCCTAATGCTGTTCTACTCTTGAACTAATATCCTGCCCTTTTATTCCTTCTGTCCGTGTTGTCTTGTACTTACTGATTCCCACCCTACTATGTACCTTTATATTTAACATCGACTCCTCTTTGTAAATTGGACCATTGCAAACTATTCTAGAATGGACATTGTTCTCTCTCTCCTACTTCCATTCTGCCAACTCCTGACTTAACATATTTTTCTTTTGCAGCTTCCCTAGATAACTCCCCACAAGACCCTCCAATCTGTGCTATATATCTGGAGCCGTAAACACTCTCTGGAAGCCGGTGACCACCTACTCTCGATCTGAAAAAAAGGAAACTTCAAATTAAATAATGTATTCCTTGGTGCAGTAGGCAAGTTAATATTCTCTAGAACACCTTAGTTCTTAATTTTGTAAAGTGGTGTGCACACGAACTTGGTCGCTAAAGTGTAGGCAGTCCCCCCAGACTCTGAAATTACTTCTCTACCAGAATTGCTGTTTTTTTTTTTTACTTTTATGCAACTATTACAACTGTCTGATAAAGAAATGCAAAATAAGAACTGATAATAGGGTTAAACCAGCTAACATACGGTAAAACACCCTCCACTTGTTTCTTAAGTTGTGCACTGGCCTACAATGCTCTGGGCTGGCTGATTGTTTTTTTCTTGATTTGCTGCCTGGTCTGCCATGTGGTTCAGCACACTCCATTCGCCCTCACTGTTCTGGGATTACCACCTGTCCCACTTTGTGATGGACAGTCCCTCTTTGGGCAGTGGTGTCCTGCAAAGAAATCAAAACAATGACAAATATCCTGAGATTTTAGGGCAAACAAATTTCCTGTATTTGATGTAATAGTTGCATAAAACAGTTATTCTGTATCTGAAGCACCTAAATGTGATAAGAAACAGAAGAAGCAATTCAAATGCTACAAGAATAAGCTTTTATTTAGGGGAAAAAGTGAAGTTCTGTCCTTTGTACTGGCTGTGGGTATGTCTTGCCCAGCAAAATCTGACATTTGTACCAAAAATGTCCCACTTTGGGCATTTTAAAAGGTGGCAACCCTACACTGTTCTTGGGCTCACTCTGCTCCCCTACTCTACCTGCATTCCCACCCCTGAATACATTTACTTTATAGTTAACCCTCCTTTTCCCTTCCTCCTCTAACTCCTCCCCCTCCAGACACTCTAGACAATCCTGTTCTCCCTTTCTACTCAGCCCTCTTATCCTTCTACCTGTCAATTATGTTCTTCCTTCTTCTGCCAAACTCCTCCCCTTCCATTAATGATTTTTATTCCCTATCCTTTCCAACAACTACTCATTCTCCTTAACTACACTCATCCCACATCAACTTTAGCAAGTTTCACGCCTATCCTTACTAACTTATATACTAACTACCCAAATAAATTACTAAAGCAATCACCACTAAACCTACCCCAGCCCCTCTTACCCTCCTCTAACACTCTTTCCTCTATTTTTCCTTCTATCTGACACAATTTAAATTACTCTACCCTAAATACCCTCCTTTAAAATTGTTAGTTCTCTTATCTTCCATCTCACCAACACTCATCACCTACCATGCTCCTCTACAAAATGACCCAATCCTTTATCTGAATACCTGCTCTACTACTCCTATGTCACCTCTCCTCCTACTACACTCAGTTACAGCCTCTGCACCTATCACCCACATCCATCTGCCCTACTGATCCCTCTCAACCTCTCCACTCACTTCTGATTGAACCATCAATTTTTCCTACATCACCTCTTCCAAAAATCAGAATGTCCCATTTCTCGTCCAACACCGCTAAAACTAAAATAAAGTACTTCATCCATCTGCTCTCCACATACATCTTATCCTGCAATCAATATCATACTTCTATCTAGTGACAACCACCAAAACCCTGGCCCTTCTAACAACCCCTCTACTAGCACGGATACCAATGTCCCAAACTCTAACCCATCCAGACACCCCCAAAAAAATTCCTATCACTCTACTGTATGAACATGAGAAGCATACTCAACAAAGTCTCTGAGTTCATGCTTGGATGTCACTCCACTCTCCTGACATCATTGCACTCACTGAAACATGGCTGAAACCCCATATCCTTGACAAAGACTTTCTACCACCTGCTCACAATATCTTATGACTCAACAGACCTAAGGAAAATGTGGTGGTGTTGCTATTATTTACTCTAATCACCTAAATTACCCCCCCCCTTGATATCACTACCCCTTCTTTCTCTCCAGCAGAAATTCTAACCACCAACTGCAAGTCTGATGCCCAAAATACAATAACTGTAGCTGCAATCTACATTCCCCTGGTGATAATATTACTTTACTTGAATATATTTTAATGTGGCTTACTCAAAACTTACCTAAAGAAACTATTCTTAGGGGAAATGTCAGCATTAACTGGATTTCTCTCTCCACAGATAGACCAAACTTATCTACCAATTTAACTAAAAACAAATAAAGTACCGAGCCTGCAAGGCTAGAAAGCAAAGTATAATTTTTTAAACAAAACAATGGTACAAGTAATCATTTTCCCGCTCTGCTAATATTACTTATATATGATGAACTAATGTCTTTTTAAGAACTTCTTAATTGGTTTCAAGCATGGTTTGGCTAATGCAGTGTATAAATGTTGGTTGTCTTTTAAAAAGTTTGTCTGATAACACAACTAGCAGATCGCAAAAGCGCTTACCTGTACCTTTGTTTTGTTTAATAAATTATACTTTGCTTTCTAGACTTGCAGGCTCCGTACCTTATTTGTTTTTAGTTGCACTTGTTTTTTGATACTGTGCTGTGTCCTCCGTCTGTCTACATATTTTTTGGTTATCTATCAATTTACATGGCTTCTCCCAACTAATCTCCTACCCACTCAAATAAGGCAACAAACTCAATTTCTCTTATTGACTGTATTCTTGTCTCCAACCCTCACAAATATCATTTTCCAGAAACCCTACTAAAACCTCTCAGTGATCACTCCCCTATTAAAGTCCTCAGATACAGCCCTAACTATACATGTCCTGATAAGTACATAAAATGCTGCAAACTATCCAAATACCATCCTGATACATTTAGCAACATTCTCTCAGCTATTAACCAGTCCTTCCTAACTCATCTTCCACTAGATGATGCAGTACTACAATTTAATTCCATATTCCTTAACATACTTAACTCCCTTTCCCCCTATGTACTGTAAGAGTCAAATTTATCAGATCTCCCTGGCTAAAACTCTTTACCTACTCCTTAATGCTAAAAAGAGACAGGGCATGGAAAATTTGGTCCAAAACAAAAGTCTTCTCCCATCTTCAGACCTACAAAGAATTATGCAACCTTACCAAAAACATAATTCATCTACCTCACTAAATTCCAACCCCAAAAAATTCTGGCACTCCTTAAACTAATTACTACATCCATGGAAACCCACATCTCCTAACCCCTGCCCCAAAAATATCCCACTAGAAACAGCTTCTAACTTTAACTCTTACTTCATTGATTCTATCAGCAAACTGCCATCCCCTACCTACTCAGACACTCATGCAGATAATTACTTGCACCCTCATATATTCACTAATACTACAAAAACCTTCTCCCTGACAACATTATCTACTAGCTATATTAAATCCTTACTTCTCAAATTGAAACCTTGTTCCAGCTCAGCCAACAACATACCTCCTTTCTTTCTCCAAGTAGCAACTAAGTCACTTGCTCATCCTGTCTCCATTCTTATCAGTCACTCTTTAACTGAATCAAAAGTCCCCACAATTTTGAAACACTCTTTACCATAGCCATCCACAAAGGAGGTAACTCCACAGAAATTGCCAACTTCAGATCCATACCTATTTTATACCCTCTATCAAAAATATTAGAAAAATTAGTACACAAACAGACCCTGCACTGTCATTCAAGAAAACATATTTACCCCCACTCAGCATGGTATTCACTCTAAACACAGTACCTCTACAGCTGCTGTATCCTTCACCAACACTATCTCCCAAGCCAGAGATAATAACAAACTGGCCTAATGCCTATTCCTCAACCTCTCAAAAGCATTCAACACAGTCTCCCACCCATTCCTTTTAGTAAAACTCTCTGACCTCAATCTTTCGACTTCTACTGTTTCCTGGGTTGCTACTTACCTTACTGACCAAATCCAATCTGTCAAATGTCTCTCTTCTGTCTCCCCTGCACTTCCAATAAACCAACAGCCTAGCTGTCACATGCAAAAAATGTATTTATACAAACACTGCAAACCTTTCAAGTCAGATAACTCTTTTTCAATGCAAAACAATGAACAACAAGTAATACAATATTTAAATAGATTTAAAAGTAACAGGCCAGCCTATTAGAAAACGACAATTACACCTAAAATAGTTAACCCTGTAAGTACCAGAAGTGCTGAAGTCAATAACAGGTATGCATATATGCCCATATATACATAATCATATATGTACACACATCCACATGCATACATCCACAAGGAAAATACAAAGTACAAATATAAAAATATAAACAATATAGTAACAGAGAGAGAAAATATTCACAAATATAATCCAAAAAAATCTGAAAAATATATTAGACAAAAGACTGCTTGAGTTTCAAGATGGGTTTAACAATATTCATTTTATTTAAAAGAGGGCGGTTATCCACCCTAAAATAGTTTACACATCTATATTCTATGGCTTCAGTTTTTGTGACGATATCCCCCCTCTATAATTAACATATACTTTTTGTAAAACTCTAAATGTAAATACATGTTCATTACCATACTGATGGATATGTTCATATAGGGTGTTCATGTCAACACACCTAAGAATACCAGAAAGATGTGATGCTATCCTTTCCTTAAGCTTTGGATTGATCTTACCTATATAAAAACGGGTGCATTTCATACAATTAGCAAGGCAGACTATGTTATCAGTGTTACAGGTAGCAAAGGTGTTAAACACAAACTTCTCATTAGTAATCGGATGTATAAATTTTGGTGCAAGGTTAATATGTTTACAAAAAATGCAATTAAGACATGGATGTGTTTGTTTTTTATTTAAATTCTGACACATTGGTCTCTCTGGTCTCATATCTTTATAGCACAGAAGCTGTCTCAGGTTTCTTTCCTTTTTGGATATAAATTGTGGTCTTTCTCCTATCAATTTCTTTAACTTATTATTCGATTGCAAAATGGCCCAGTTCTTTTCTATGATATTCTTAATTAGACTGTCATACTTAGTTATAGATCCAAGAGACCAATTTCTCTCATTAGATTTATTACCATTATCAGGGGTTTGGGTACTATATAAATAAAGTTTGGCTGTCCCCTCATACTCTGACACTACATACCATATATTTTCATCTATTAATGCAGTATCATAACACCTATGATGAAAGTCTTGTGCCATATAACTAATTTTGTCATTATTACCTTGATCCAAAGTGTTAAATGTGCTTGCATGTAGAAACTGACTTTTCACAGCACCCCTATAAATATATCTAGGATGCATGCTATTAGCATGCATATACCTTGTTGTTTGAACATTCTTCCTATGTATGGTGATTTACATTTTCCCATTATCAAAAAATAAAGTAATATCAATAAAGTTTATCTTATGTTTAGAAAACCGAAAAATCAAGAAAATCAGTAGTAGAACATAAATACTTGACAAACATCTGTAAGGTAATATCATCACCCCTCCAAAGGAGGAAGATATCATCAAGAAAATGCTTATAAAAAATCAGATAGTCATTCTTAAAAGAAAAAGTGGATTAACTTAGATCATAAATGCTCATTTCCTCCCATCTAGCTAATACCAATTTTGCATAACTATTTGCTACTGGGGTACCCATTGCCACCCCCAGTAGCTGATGGTAAAACACATCATTGAAGGGAAACATATTATTCTCTGTAACTGTCTCTAACATGAGACAAATTAAATACATTTTTGTCTACTGAATATCCACCTTGCTTGCCAAGAAACTTTCTTACAAATTGTATTCTTATCTCATTGAGAATAACAGTAAAAAGGGATTTAATATCCATCATCACAAGAAGCATATCGGGACATAACTCCATTCCTAAAAACTCTTTCATAGTGACAAGGAAATCATTAGTCTCTCTTATATAGCTATTGCTATGTTTTCATAAAGGTTTAAGTTGTTGTTGGAGATATTTAGATATAGCTACTGTCACCCATTGATCTCCTGAGGCTATTGTCTCATCAGAGGAGAATATAGATTTTTATGGATTTTAGGAAGACCATATATTATTGGGCATACCAGATGAGCAGCATACAGATAGTTTTATAAATATATATATATATATATATATATATATATATATATATATATATATATATATATATATATATATATATACATATATATATATATATATATATATATATATATATATATATATATACATATATACATATATACATATATATATATATATATATACATATATACATATATATATATATATATATATATATATATATATATATATATATATATATATATATACTATTTTTACCTCTCAGTCCATTTAGCTTCCTGTTCTTTTTTTTTTATTCTGTCCCTGAACTTCCTCTCAAGCAGAGAGTTCCACAAGGCTCGATCCTTCATCCTTTACTGTTCAACATCATTATCAATTGTATACTTCATGTCCACTCTCATCATTAGTCAAGTATGCAGATGACTCCACAGTCATCACTGTAGTCAAGTCCCTCCCTGAACTAAACTCCATTACACAAAAATCCTTCTTATCTGTAGAAAATTGGCTACCAAACAATCAACTAATCCAAAATCCTAAAAAAGACCAAACTCTTACTCTTTCTACCCAAACGTTATGCCCACCTTAAATCTACCTTCTCAATCTCAGCCCTAAATAACACACTTATTACAGCTGAATGCTGCACCAAACTACTGGAGGTTGTTAATGATGATCATCTTAAATTTGATATACACATTCTAAACAGCATCAAAAAACCCAACAAAATTTAGATTTCTTTACAGAAATAAAAAATACCTGTCAAACAATGCAAACAATTCCCTCTCCAACACCTGCTGTTCCTCTTCTTATGTGCATTAAGAAGATGTTAAGGCATGGGTGTTCATTTAAGTAGTTTTCTGTATATAAATACATCAGGATGGATGGCAGGGACATTAAAGTTACATGAACTATCGAACTAACTGGCTACATACTTGCATGCTCACAGTGTGGCTGCTCACTCAAAATGGCAATGTAGCTTGCACGATCTCAGTACGTATATGCATGTGTTGAGTCACTGGAAAGCTTCTTAAAGATATATCACACACTCTGATCTACAGTCTCCCTCTTTACAGAACTGTCTCATGTAAACAATGACATTTCAATAGGCATGAAATTATACAGACACCAATAAAGAAAAAACAACAGTGATATCCATGTTGCTGTGTATCTGGAAGTAGGTTTCGAGAGGCGTCCTGATCTTGTGACATAATAGTTAGGACTGAGTTTAGCAACAGGGACAGTCACTGGGAAATGTTCGGCTTGAGGAGTTTCAGGGATTTTCTCAGGAATATGGATTGTTGATGGAATATCCTCTGGAACAGGAACATTGGACAAGTCACTCAGAGATCTAGAGTCTATATCATAGGCAAGATGCTGTAACACTGGTTTGGACATTGGTAACAAATGCTTCCAATTTCATCTGAATTCCATCCCTTGTGATTCCACAATGTACGATCTCAACTATTGACAGAAACTTTTTACAAATCCGATGCAATCAAAACCTTTTGATGTCTGCATCCTCATTATGTCCCCTTTTTGTAAAGAATGGAGTGATTTGTTGGTTTTATCATAGTAAGACTTCTGGGGCAAACACTTTTTGAACAGTTGGGCTTTTACTGCTTTGTTGTTTTTAGCACTTGGAACCAATAAATTACTAGTCATTGGAAGTGTGGTTCTGCTTTGTCTTGACATACGTCTCAGGGAAGGTAAACCAAGATGTTTACCACAAGGAATCTTTTTAAGATTTATCAAGTTGAGAATAACACTAGTGTTGTAATGTCTGGATTTCTCTAACAGCTGTTTTGCACTTTGAACTGCACGGTCAGCCAAGTTGTTTGGCTGAGGGTACTCATGACTACTGGTAATATGAACAAAGTCCCACTCTTCTGCAAATTTCTTGAACTGCTGACTAGTAAACTGTGCACCATTGTCAGAAATAACTATGTGCGGACTACCATGGACAGAAAAAATGTCACATCAACTTAGTAATGACAGAATTGGAAGTTAGGTTGGAAAGAAGGTCAATCTCAGACCAATTTGAGAAAGAATCTACTAAAACCAACTAATGTTGACCGTTCCACTCAAAGACATCTATAGCTAATGTTGACCAAGGTATTTCAGGAATCTGGCTTAAATGGTTCATTTTGTTGATGTGGTATTGTACTATCACATACTGAACAGGATGAAAGTACTTTCTCAGGATCTCTTGACATAGAAGGCCAAAACACTAGACCTCTCACCCTTCTTTTGGTAGAATCAGTTCCTGGGTGGCCATGATGCAAGATCTTAATATACTGTTGTTGCAAGGATTTTGGAACAATCACCTTAGGGCCTTTCATGATAATACAATTGTCTGACAAAATCTCATCTCTGTATGGAAAATATGGTTGCACTTCTACTGGTAAAGAAGATTGCTTTGAAGGCCATCCTCAACTGATAAAGTGGTTGAGCTTCTGGAGAACTGGATCTGAAGCTGAGTGAGTTCTGAGCTCATCAAGACGTGTGGAAGAAAAATTTCTCACCTTCATGACTTCAAAATCAAGTTGCTCTTTGTTATGCTGTTCTGTGTTTTTTTTTTCTGGGTGATATGGATAAAGTATCAGAAAGATAAAAAAGTTTGCCTTTTGTGTAAACAATTTTGAAATTGTACTTCTGCAATTTGAGCATCATACACTGCAGTCTGGCTGAAGCTGTATACACAGGCTTTCTCAAAATAGTAACTAGAGGTGCGTGATCACTTTCGATCTGAATAGGGCGACCATAAATATAATCATGGAACTTTGAACATGCAAACATAATTGCCAAACGCTCTTTCTCAATCTGGGCATACTGCATCTCAGTCTGGGTAGGAGTTCTCGAAGCATAGGCTACTGGTCAACCCTTTTGAAGAATGACTGTACCTAGACCAAACTTAGAAGCATCACAGGAAAGAATAACTGGTTTGTGAACATCATAGTAGTTGAGAGATAGTGGGTTAAGAATTGTCTGTTTTAGGACATCAAATACTCTTTGGTGCTGTTCTGACCATGACCAAATTAGATATTTGCATGTCAGCTCCACTAAGAGAGCTAAGTGAGCTCAAATCTGGATTGAACTTGCCTAGATAGTTGACCATGTCAAGAAAACATTGTAGGGCTTGGACATTGTCCTGAGCTGTCATCTTGAGAATTGCTGTCTGCTTGGATCTGGTAGCATGTCTGAACTGGTAAAAAAGTGACTAGCATAAGTAACTTCTTGTAGCCTGAACTTGCACTTCTGAGGATTCAGCTTAAGATTCATTTCATGTGCTCTTTCTAGAACTTTCCTGTAGTATTCTATCATGTTCGACTTCACCATTGCCTGCTACTAGAATATCATCTACTATAATAACACATGGATAGACAGAAAAAATTTGCTCCATTGCACACTGAGAGACTTAAATGGCAGAATTTATCCCAAATGGCATTCTCAGAAATCTGTATCTTCCGAATGGAGTACTGAACATGGTTAATAATGAAGATTTTCAATCAAGCAAAATTTGCCAAAATGAACTCGTTGCATCTAAGACATAAAAAAACAGTGACATTTGGCATGAGGACAGCAGTCTTTTTGATTGTGCTCATTGAATGATGAAGTCTTTTTAATGCTTTGTTAAGATGTCTTGGATCAATACATATTCTGATATCATCTGAGCTTTTCTTATAAGCTACTACCATGGAAGTTACCCATTTGGTAGGTTCTCCTAGTGGACAAATTGCTCCTAGCTGCACCATTTTATCTAGCTCAGCTTTGACTCTGCTCTGCATAGCTACTGGAACTTTCCATGCTGGTCTGATAACTGAGCTGACCTCTGGGTCTAACTTCATAGAGTACACAACTGGTAGTTTGCCTAGTTTGTCTGCAAATATACCAGCATACACAGAAAAAATAGTTTACGTGAAGTTTGAGCTATTGTCATTCAGGCTTACATGATGAACTTCTTTATTAAATGAAAGCAGTCCCATTTTCAAACTGTCTCTGAAGACTAATAATGACTGCACGTCTCTCAACTATGAAAAATTGCAAGTCATAGCTGTTCCCAGTAGAGTAACATGAAAGCACTACTGAGCCTTCAGTTTGAATCTCTTCACCACCATAAGCAACAATCTTTGCACAGTTTGCCAAATCAAGTTGTTCTGTAGTTTTTACTCTAGCAAATGTTTCTGCCAACATAACATTGCACTTTGAGCCAGTATCTACTTTGAGCTCTACGGGACTCCCATTAATGCAAACAGTACAAATATTTCATTCTTTGCATACAAACCAACAACATTAGCAGTTTCACCAAGCACAGACACACCATCAACATAAAATTAGGGTCGCAGCTTTCTAATTCATCAACTTGCCTCTTGGAATGCCCTTTCTTAAAAAAAAGAGCGTGCCTTATTTGATATACAGAATCTTTTGAAATAATTCCACTTATTGCAAGAGTGACACTGCTGAACAAAAGCTAAGTACTTTTCTCTTTTAGGTTCATGATTTCCACCACAATTACGAAAGCTGATTATAAAGCTAGGTGGGGGCACATGTTTTAACTTTGCAGACTCACCCTTATACTTCACTGGGCATGCTCTGGAATTTGCTGGAAAGACTCAGGGTTTCCCCGGGATTGTTACAGGACCTGCAGTAGCTGCCATGTGCTTGGGCCTGTTTCTTTTAACCACGTGCTGCATACTATCTAAAAGAGCTTTGTCACTGTGCCTTCCGCAGCTATTCTCATTTGTAAGCATACTTGTGTACTTTTCTGTAAGCTCGTATATCTGACAAATCTGACTAGCCTTATTTAAAGTTAAATCACTGTCTTGAAGCAAAATCTTTCTCACTCTGTCATTATTAATACCATACACAAGCCTGTCTTTTATCAAGTCATTTCTCAAATCACTAAATCTGCACATTTTACCCTTGTTTCTCAAATCATATGCTGCAAAAATTTCACCAGGTTTTTGATCTCTTATGTAAAATAAGTGCCTTTGCACTGTAATATTCATTTGGGGCTTACACATTTTTCTAAATTTACATTTTATGCACTCTGGTCTTTCCTTGTCTCAGCCAGTACCACTAAATGGCAGTCTTTCACCTCCCATGCAAACACAGCAGGTGCATACACAAATTAATGTTCTGTTTCAATGGTCACTGAACCAGCTAAGTTAAGAAGAATAAATGCCTTTGTATATGTGTCTTTGTCAGAAAAAGCAATCTGAATGAAAATATTGTATTCCTGCTCAAACACTCCCCAGTTTTCTGCAATATTCTTATCAAACACAAGCAGTGAAGGTCTACAAACCCCCTCTGCCATGCCCACAGATTATAGTAAAACACAATGCAAAATTGGACCTTGTAATTATGTACGAACACTCACACACACCATGTACTTGTAATAGTATTCATATGCCAGTAAACTCTGAAATACTGTACTCTGCAAAATATGCTTTTAAATAACTGTAATTTGGGAAATAGTCTTTGAAATAACTAGTTTGGGAAATAGTCTTTGAAATGGCTGTACTTTGTGAAATAACTGCACTGTAATACTGCACACACTTGCAAACACTTTGCATAATTTGGATATTTTGAATACCATTAGTTAATGCAAAAAAGTAGCACATAGTGAAAAATACAGTTGTTTTCCCTTTTCTGTACACTTTATGTAATTTGAATATTGCTTCAAGCATTTTCATAATTATTTTGAATATTTTCATCAATGTGTAGCAGTTGGCGGACATTTCTTTTAATAAGAAATTTGTTTTGTAGCATTCTGAGTGTTTTGTTTTATATTTATAACAAAATAAATCATTTAAGCAAGTTTTAGTGCCTGGAATTTGTTTCTGACCTGTTTAGAGATTCACTTGAGCAGTAGAGATGATCCACTCCTGTATATTCCTCCAACTTTAACTAGTTACCTCATGGCTGTAGCTGTGTATCCCATTCTGACACCATGTCGCTCTTTTTATGTGCATTAAGAAGACGTTGAGGCTTGGGTGTTCATTTAAGTAGTTTATTGTTTACAAATACATCAGGATGGATGGCAGGGATATTAAACTTAAATTATCTAACTTATTGACTGACTACATACTTGCATGCTGATACTCTGGCTGTTCACTTAAAATGGCACTCTAGTTTGCACGTGCTCAGTACTTATATGCATGTGCTGACTCACTGGAAAGCATCATAAAGGTACATCACATACTCTGATCTACACCTACCTCCTTCCAACTCTATTCTTTTGCACACAAATCTTCACTAACCTTCAGACCTCTCTTTTGACTAAACTGGAAAGCGCATACAATAAAGTTGCCAGATTTGCCACCAATCAAACCTACTATTCTCACAGAGGTCTCTCTCTTGAAAGCTTATAGTGGTTAGAATTTCCCCACCAAATACTTCTCTCTCAGTTTCAAATCAAACATTCCATCTTGCATCTACCATCCTTCTGCCTTGATATCTTCTCACTTGTCTCCTTTTACACCCCTCCTTAGGCTCTCTGAAGCAAGAATCAAAATCGACTCCAAATATGCAAGGCCAAAAGTAATACTGGGCAAAACCTTTACTGCATCTCTCCTGCTCTATCGTGAAACAAACGTCCTCTAGATATTAAAAGCATTAAGCACCACCATCATTTCAAAACTGCCACCAAAATCATTCTTAGAAGGTAGACGTTCTTAGATGTGCCACTGTAAACACCCTCCTGAATCTTTCCTTCCTCTCCTATCTGGCTCTCCCTAACTTCCCCACCCCTCCCCCTACATGTATTCTCTCCTCTTGCCACTCTTATCCTCCCACTATTACTCTACAGTGACACCTACTGCTTAATAGCTTGACTGTCTCCTTACCATTCCACCTTATCTTGTCATTAACAAACTACTCAACTTTCAGCAGCTCCATATGTTCACCCACATTGCTCACAGTATACTGTGGTCTCTCTTCTATCCTGATTGTACTGCCAGGCAATGTTTTTGGTTGAAATAAGATTCCATATAATTATAATGCTTTTTTCACCATTTGTTAACCATGTACAGACATCTCATATCTTTGCTATATATGTGTTCATTGCTCTAAGTTTTTTTTTTTTTTTTTTTATTATTGTTAAATTTTCTAAGTGTTATTACTATTTTTATACTTTTACACCATTATATATTATATTCATTTTGTGGAACTTTTCTCCCTGGGTCTCTGCTGAAAAAAAGGCTTCAGCTCAGTCAGACTAACCTATTCAATAAAAGTCAACCAAAGAAAGAAAGAAAATAGTCTATAAACAGAAAATAATTAATTTATTAACAGAATAAGCTGCTATTCAGTCTTCAGCATGGTTTCAGAAAGGGCTCTTTGCCAAGTTGCTGAGTGAACACTTACTACCACAGAAAAAGCTATAATGTATCTGTGCTATTTTATAGATGTAAAATAAGCAGTTGAAACAATAGAGTTTTAACTGTTAACTAACAAATTTTTTGGAAGTTCCCCACATCTTGTTGTCTAGCAGCAGATGTTTCATAGTAAATGCTAGTCTAAATACTATCAGACATACTTAGTACAACTTAACAGATTCTCCACAACTATGTTCCCTATTCCCCATTTTCTACATGGCGTTGGGGTGGCATGTTAACTGTCACCATCTCTCTCTATTCAATGCCATTCTCCTGCCTTCTTCAACACTCATGCCTGTCTGCCACAGGTCTTCTTTCACACAGTCCATTCACCTCTTTGCTGGACACCCTCATTTCTTCTTGCCTTCTTCCCGTCTGTTTAAAATCTTCTTCAGCAGATTGTCTTCTGCTTTTCTGAACATGTGCCCGAACCACAATAATCTGTTCTATCTGACTTTTTGTGCAATTGGAGCTACTTTGTCTTCTGCTCTTATATCCACATATCTTTATCTGCTCCACACTGTGTATCCTATCGCCCATCTCAGGCACTTCATTTCCATCACCTCTAGCTTCCTCAACTGATCTGCCTTTACTGCCCAGGTTTCTGTACGATACAGTAGTACTGGTCACACCACTGTCTTGTACACCTTACTTTTCAGCTTCTTTGGCATTCTTTTGTCATATGCTACCCCTGGCACTCCATGCCAGTTGGCTGCAGCCCCTCTGATTTTAGCTTTGACCTCCTCATTCAGACTTCCCTTCTCCTCAGACACCCATTCTAGATACATAAAGCTGTTAACCTCTTCCTGTGATTTCCCTTTTATCTCAATTCTCAGCTTCTTCTGAACTCCACAATTTGCTGCCTTTACAATTGTCACATCTGTATTCAGTATCATCCCATGTGCCTTCAGTTTTGCATTCCATTCCCTTATTCTTTGCTGAAGTTCCTTATCAAGGTCTGCCTGTAATGCCATATCATTTGCATACAGTAACTTTGCTTATCTGTCCTGTCTGACCTGTTTGCTAATGTAGTCCTTCACCAGTATGAACAGCAGTGAGCACTGAGCTGAACCCTGGTACACACCCACTCCCACTTGGAACCCCTCTTCTGGGACCAAACACTGTTCATACTTGAGTCACTGGGTCCTTGTACATAGCCTGCACTAATTCTACCAATGTTTCTGGGACTTTGAACCAATGCAGAACTAGTCAAATCAGCTTTCTTGGTACCTTGTTATATGCTTTCTCCAAACTAGGAATGCCCAGTTGGACTCTTTACTCATCTCTAACTTCTTCTCAACTATCTGTCTCAGTGCAAACACCAGGTCAGTTGTGCTGCATCCTGATCTGAATCTGAACAGTTCATTTCCCATCTTACTTTCTATTACTCTGTTTATTCATTTATATATCACCTTCTCGCTAACTTTCATGGAATGTGACAGGAATTTGATACATCTGTTACTACCCACAGTTGTGAATGTTCCCTTTGTTCTTGTACACTGGCATGTGTATGCTTATTTGCCAGTCATATGGGATACCCTTTTCTCTCCAAACTGAGTACCCTGAAGAGCCATTTCTCCCATCTCACCCAGCATCTTTATCATACGTGCTGTGCCCTCATCTGAGACTGCTGCTCTCCCTGACTCCTTTTTCCTTAGTGCTGCTCTTTTTCTTTGGGGGACTCCTCCTCTTCTCTCATTATATACTGTCTATTGGGCAGTACAGCTTCTGTGGGGTTTCATTCATTTAGAAGCTGCTGGAAGTACTCCTTCCATGTGCCTTTGATGTCCTGTGGACTGGTGAGCAGGTCATTGCTGGCATCCCTCATGAAAGGTGTTTATCTTCATCTTTCTGTCTTTGGTGTGTAACCTGATTTATTTGTGCCATCTGCTGACTTACTTTCCAGCAGCTGGTAAGGTGCCTTTGATGTAATGTTCTTTGCTATTGCAACTTAGTTTTTAGTTAACCAAGCAGTATTCCTTCCTACCTTGGTCCAGCTTTTCTATCTCCCAGTTGCACTCTTTCTGTCTTTTGCTGACTTCCTGGATGTTTGCACACCACCACCAGCTCTTCTTGTGTACTTTATTTCCATACCTGTCTTGGGCACATATCTGGTCTGTAGTCTTCACACAAACTGTTTTGAGGTACTACCATTCTTCTTCAAATCCACCATATTCCTTTGCTTTTTGAGGTGCTAGACCCCTGAGTAATTCCTGGAACTGTTGTGTTTTCTTTCCAGTCAACTTCCATGTCTTCAGCCTGACCTCAGTTGACCTTAGAGCCTTCTCTTACTACTGCTTGGACTTAATTATGACAATCAGTGGTTTATGCTGTTTGTTGACTGTTTCATTGGTGATGACATTGTAATTTCTGATTCTACCTTAGTGCCCATTCCTTACTAGGAAGAAGTCTATCTATGTTGCATGTTGGCCACTCTTGTATGTGATCTTGTGGCTGTCTCTCTTTCTGAACCATGTGTTGGCTACTGTCATGCCATTTACCAGAAAGAAGTCTATAATGGCCTCTTCTTCTTTATTTCTTTTGCCCCACCCATGTGGACCCAGGCAGTCCTCTTATCCAGTTCTATCTGTGCGATATGTTGATATGTACATTCAAGTTGTTCATTATTGACACCGATTCATATTGTCCTGCTTTATCTAGCTGGTCCTGCAAATGCTGTCTACATGTGCTCTTTTCTGCACTATCACAACCTTGTTGTGTGACATAGGCTGAGATTATGAATATCAGCTTATCATTAGGCTGGGGTCTGACGGCCACGTGTCTGTCACTAATTCTGATGACATATTTTTCTATCTTCTGAAGCTTCTCACTTACCACAATTCCCACACTATCTCTAGTCTGTCCACCTCTTGAATAGTACACTCTGGATTCCAAGTTAAGTAGTTTTGCTGCACTAGCCTTGTATCTTGTCTCCTGGATACATAGGATGTTCAGTCTCCTCCTTACCATCATCTCATCCACTTCTAATTAGTGTCCTATCAGTAAACCTACATAGTAGTTCTTGGTGCACGTTTGGCAGGTTGATTGGTATTACATCCAGCTTTGGCTCAACAGCACTATCCCTGGTAACTCAAGTTGGGCAACTGGACACCAGCCAGCCAGTAGCTTGTTGACCCATGGCTGCTGGACTGTATGGCAGGCACACACTGGCCAATAGGACATATACCCCTCCCACCATTAGCATGGGTCCCCGACTTAGGTCAGATCTTCAATCCACCTACCAACAGCAAATACTCATGCCCATTTGGCAGCATTAGTCAACATGATCAAGTCACTTAGAGCCAAACTTTATACTGTTGAGCGGCTAGCCCTGCCACAGCATGTAGTCTGAAACCTGTGCCCTACTAAAATAAGGATACTGCACATTGCAACAGATGCCCAAAGCATGCAATACACACACACACACACACACACACATATGTATACATATATATATATATATATATATATATATATATATATATATATATATATAGTGTACCATCAAAATGTCATGACTGAAGTGTGTGACAACAGTTATCCTAAAGTAATTTTACACAAGTTTGTATGTGCGAAAAAAAATATGCCGAATGCACAACAGCGAATGGTATTGTGCATTTGCTGTTGTGAATTCAGTTTATTGATTGGAGATTTCACTATAGTGGGGATTGGGAAATGTACCTTTTTCCTCACTGTAGTGTGATCTTGGAATTTTGTATATATAAGTAGCATGAGGGGTGCAGAGGGGCTTGCCCCCCTGCAAAATGTGTGCTGTATGACACTGGATATGGTGGTATGTTCGAAAAATGTTGACAATTCAATTTTAATTGTCAACATTTTCTTTCGTTCGTTCTTTTTCTCAGTCGCTATCATATGTTTCGACAATGTTTTCGAGTACGTGAGTACTCACAACAAAGATGTTCGAAACTATGATAGTAAACCATATATATATATATATATATATATATATATATATATATATATATATATATATATATATATATGAATGCATTTATGTACATAGATATACATACAGATATAAATTCCGATAAAATAATGCATAATGAAAGTTTTCCTTTTTTCATTTATACTAGGAACCTTTATAGTAACAAAAGATCAATTACATTGATATTTATTTGTTTTGTTGATAAACAATCAGTAAAAAATAAATAAAAACTCCAGCTAATCTGGAACTTCCCACTGAGTGACCTCTCAAACCTCCTGTATCAGACGCACATGGGATATATGCAAATGACCCTTATAAACATCAGGTGTTTCAGCTATATGGGGATTCTGAATGCCCATGACTTTTTTCGTTTTAAGTTGTTTTTGTCAGTTTGGATAATTTGCAGTCACCCTAATAGTAATGGACATTTGACCTTGATGCCATGCATTAAATTATAAGTTGAGCTATACAGAAGCTACCTGGTAGTAAAAGTTTAGGTTACTATTTATCTGTTTTCCTAGGTCCCTCACCACCGGGTCTACTTTTAGGGGTGTGCCATCAATATTTTAATCAATATTTAAATTTACAGGGATATTTGATTTACCGATGGGTATGAATATGCATTTTTTTAGCAATTAGTCTCAGGCTATGTTTTTTGCACCAGTCATTTGTTATTTTTAGGTCTGTTTGTAGGATGTGAACATCATTTAGGGATTTGATGATTGCTCCCAGCTTGGTGAGCCAAAGGCCCTTAACATTGGCCTTCACTTCAGAGAAGCAAATACCAAACAGGAGGGGTCACAGCACTGAGTCCTGTGGGACCACAGCTAGTAACAGATTTCTTATCAGAAGTGGATTCACCTTTTGGGACAACATATGTTCTGCCAGTGAACCAGTTTGCTATCCAACTGATGATTTAGGGATTTATGCCTAAGGCAGCAAGTTTGTCTGTGATTTCCAAATGGGGAATTGCATCAAAAGCTTTGGCTGCAGCTGGATAAATGGTGTGTGCAGTTTACCCTCATTTATGGCCCTGGTGACTTTCTCAAAGAAGTCCAACAAATTGAGCAGGCAAGACATTCCTTTGGCAAAGTCAAGCTGGGTCTGGTCCAGTGTTTGAAGATTTCAATTTCATATGTCATCATTGATCAGGTCCATGATAATTCTCTCCATGGCCTTGCTAATAAGACTGGTCAATTGATGCCCCCCCCCCCTTTGTGAAAAGGAATGACTGTTGCGGTACAACATTCCTCTGGGACAAAGCTCTTCCAGAAGCTGTGGTTACAGAAGGTTTGTAGTGGCCCTCATATATTCTGTTTTAAGCTAGTTAAGAAGCATCCTGGATTGTTGTCGAGACCCATGGAGGCTGTGTTTTGGGTTTAGCGAGTACAATGAGGATCTGGTCTCTTGTGATGTAATGACTGGTAGGGGGATGGTTGCAGATATTTCTTTGGGTGTGGTAGGAGGTGGTGGGTGAGGAAGTTTGAACTGAATGTGTCTTCCAGCAGGTGTTTTATAGTTTCAAGTTGTGTGTATGTGTTGCTGTTCATTATTAACTCAGCATATTGCTGAGCATTTTTCCTGAGATTGAAAACATAATTAAAAAAATCCTTATGGTTATCTTTCATGTGGGGTACTATCATTGCCTCATAGTTTGCTTTGGCAGATTTGACCATCTCTTTAATTTGTTTGTTTAGACTGGTGAGTGTCTTTTTGCACTGTTTTGTCTGTTCCTTCTTGGCTTTGGACAGGAATTTTTTTCCTTTTGTTGAATGGCCTATTTATGCTAGGGGTCAACCAGGGTGGATTATTTTTGGCAATAATTATAAGTTTGACACAGATATGTAGTGCCTCCTCTATGCAGCTATGAATAAGGTTGTGCAGTGCATTATTGTACAGTATAGAGTATACCTCAGTGTCATCTGGGTCTGGAGGGGCTTGGAAATTTAATAAGCTGTCACGTAATTTGAGGTAATTGACCTTAGCAAAATTCTTAACAGGTTTGGAGTTTGATGGGTGTTCTAAGTTAGTTTTAATACTAAAGGAGATCATTTTGTGTTCAGATCTTATCAGGGAG
This sequence comes from Protopterus annectens, assembly GCF_019279795.1. Classification (NCBI taxonomy): domain Eukaryota; kingdom Metazoa; phylum Chordata; order Ceratodontiformes; family Protopteridae; genus Protopterus; species Protopterus annectens. The sequence continues at coordinate 1,921,612,472 of NC_056726.1, forward strand.
AAGTTAACACAAGGGAGGAAGCAGCATTCCACTCATGCTCATGAGTACCATGTCTAGGACATTTGTACTTCTAGTTGGGAAGTTAACTAGTTGCTCCAGGGTGTTTGAGTTGACAAAGTCCAAAAACCTCTGAACAAGTGAATTATGGGTTGTATAACTCTCCCAGTTTATGTAGGAATAGTTAAAGTCACCCATAAATATGGTGTTAGCCTGAATGTTAAAAGATTCCAGTAGGTGTAGGTAGGAGGTGTGGCTTTCCAGACTTATGTTAGGGGAGCTGTAGTTAGCATGGATATGAGAGGAGGTCGAAGCTATGGTTAGTTGCGCATGGAGAAGCTCAAGCCAGCCATGTTGTTTTTTATTTTTATTTATTTATCATTTTGCTGACTACGAAAGTCCGACTAGAACAGAGCCTATTTTCAGTGGTGGCCCAGGGAGGCCCGGGGCGAAACCTGTCTAGTGGTTTACTTGTCCTTTATGAACACTAAGACACCTCCTCCCTTTGTTTCATTTTGAGCTGAGGGAGATGGAAAAATGAAAGGCTTTGTAGCTTTTGATATCCAGGGTGCTCTCCATGATTCTGAAGCATGTTTCTGTAACTGCACATAGTCTGAGTTCTCCAGGGTGAGGAGTGCTTCCAGAGACTGAGTTTTTTATATAAACTCCTAGCACTGAGCAGCACTAGATTTAGGTGGTTGTAAGTGATTTTTGTTATGTTGGATGGTTTAACAACTTGCCATGGCCTCAGAAGGCACTACAGGGAAAGATAAAGTTTTTGCCAATATCTGGAAGCCAAGTAGTGACAGTTGCAAACCAACTCTGTCAAAGCATCATGGTTTGTTGACCATGTTTTTCCAGGCTGACAGATATTGGATCCCCTTGATGTGTCACCAGAAACTAAGAAAATGAAGTCAATCATTTTTCTCTGGTACTGTGCCATCATCATTGGTGAAGGTAAGATGCTGCTCAAGGCTAGATTCATACCCGCCTGGGATACATATTCAGAGAGCTCCACTGTGTCTCTCTTAAGAGAATGAATATAGTCCAGTGAGGTACATCTTAGGTCATTTACGCCCACATGGACTATGACCATGTCATATTGGTACTTGAGGTTTAAAGACCTAAGTCCATGTGTGACCTGGTGGATCCTGCCTCCAAACAGAGAGTTCACTGTGATCTTCTCCTTGTTTAGCCTGTTAAGGGAAACATCAGGATGTTTTACAATGGAATCCCTAACAACTAGAATATTTGGCTGTGTGGTGTGCTGCCTTATGAGCTTGGAAGCTGGGCTACTATGAGTTTCAGAGTTATGTGCTGTGTGAGGCACTGTCTTTTTTTCAGTGTCTGGAGGGCCACTGAGAGATGCATTTAGGAGGTCTTGGAGGTTTGGGTAGACTACATGTGAGTACCTCCACATATGTGGGTCTATGTGTACACTTCTTAATGTTGGTAGTAAGTGTTTTGGGTGTAATGCTGACAACCTGGTTTGCATTTTTTTCGCATGTGCATATAAGTGTTTTGCCTCCAATGGCATTGTGTGCCTATATCTCTCATAAATTATGTTTGTCTGTTCTGAATTTAAGTGGCTGTCAGTGAAAATGGGGCAGTTACTACACTGCCTCAGAATGCTCATATCCTCTAGGCCACAAACAGAGATGACAGGGAAGTGCTTATCTATTATACCAGATCCTTAGTAAATGGGAATGTGTTGGGGAGAGTCACTTAAAGGTCTGAGAGTGTTTAGTAGTGTACTATAGGATGACCTGCAATGGAGCTGCCTTTTGCACAAACTGGCAGCTCTCAGAGCAGCTATGAATTGTGGGTGCCTATGGAGAGCATTTCCTATAGAGGATTTTAAACTGGAGAGGTTTGTGTACATACAAGGCATGGGTAATGGTGTTTGTGTGATATGCAATGTGAGACTTTCATACCAGTAAGATGAAAAACTTTTATACAGTTAAGCACTCAGGCGAATCAGGTAAACACACAATAAGCATCCACCAGAAGTTCCCAACTTAGATGGGTTAAATCATCCCTCTGCTACCAGCAAAGTGCAGAATAAAACCCGCTTAATGTAAAACAAACTGCTTTTGAGCTCAAGTGCAGTAACAAATGCTTTACAACAAAAAGCAGAATTCCTTCAGTATCAGAAATCCTTGGAAATAAGTTCACAAACCCTGAGAAATGTTCCTGAATACAGACAAATGTATTCAAATGTAGGAACACTTCAAAAATGAAGTTAAACTCCAAAACCAAAAAACACCATAGAAGCCATTTGAACACCACTAACCAAGATTTATTGTTACAAGCAATTAAAATACAATTAAAATAAAAACTTATACAAACACAGAAAGACTTTGCAAAACTTAGAAATATTTTGACATACTCAGGAGAAATTTGCTTAACTCAGAACAGCTTTTGCAGTATCAGAGGATATTACGAAATATCAGGATACTGTTAAAACAACCTAGGAACAATAACATTACAAATAGATGCCATTTCTTTAACAAGTGCAGGCTGAAAAATAGTGATAAATTCAAGGAAATCAATAAATGCACCATGGTGTGGTAGGTGGGGTTTTCAGCTACACTGACGCTTACTGCTGACAGTAGTGTGGGGGGGGGGGGGGTGTTGAGCTGGGAGTAAAATGGTACTACTGCAATCAGCAGCCACTGAAGTTTTAGGGGCACTGACTAGTACTGCATGCTAATGCACTGCTGGTTAACAGTCTCTTGTCTGGAGATGTGCCTCTCCTCCCTTCCCCTCATCCTCACTCCATTTATATAATGAGGGTAGGTTACAGGGATTGTGTTGATTGAGGCTGGTTATTTATGGTGCTTTTATACTTGCAGCATGACACATGTGTTGTAGCTTAAAAAGCCTTGACAGGAGATATTGTTACAGTGAAAGACATTTTTCATGCAACTACAGCTTAGGAGATAATCCCAGAAGTTTCTTAGAGAGGAAAGTGATAGAGGAAGGGCACAGAGGAGCACCTACTTATGGAGACAACTGGAAAGAGGAGGAAGAGGACTAGTAGAAATATGTACACAGCCACCGCTCAAAATACAGTAGAATTCCAACCACTACCAGGTAGCAATTGCATTACTGATTTGTGGAAAGCAGCAGGGTATAGTCAGTAGCTAGATGAGCTGTTGTTATGTTTAGTGCAGGAAATTAGTATTCAGGATAGGGTTAGATTGCACAATTTGCACAGTTTGCTGATCATCAGAATGAGGTCAGGGTTTGTGACTTCAGTAATTTCTGGGAGGATACAAAGTCAGTGGGGAACAGGATTTTCCCCTTCTTGTGAATGACCTACTGGGATCCAGATGTCTATGGAAACTTAGGTGGAATTGTGAGTGGGCTTGCAAGGGATGCAGGGATTTCTGTAATGGGTATTTTTACCACACTGTATATCTCCGATGTTTGTGAAGGAAAAGATCTGTAGAGGAGAGTTTGTAGAGGTTTTGATTTTTCAGATGATAATTGCTATTATTTTAGATGTTAATGGTGCATAGAGGATTGTGGAAGCTGAAGTCCCAGCGGTCAAGAACCTGACAGCCATATTGCCAGCTTTAGGTAAGAGAGGTGAAGATAGATTTAAGGTCAGGGCCTGGGGCAACTGGATCTTGGGTTTTATTTAAATGTTGGTAGTTATTTTGGAAAAGGGGTCTCAATAAGGATTATCCTTGTTGGCATATTTTTTGACATTCAGTAAGCCCCAACATTTGCAGGTGGGAGAATGTTTGACATTTATATGCACCAGCCCTTTTTCAAGCTAACGCAGTTGATAAGTCACTGTTGTGGAAATGTCGGCATGTTAACATATGGCTGGGTGTGACGCTGGACAGGGCAAGTGGGCAGGCTGTGGTTGTAACTGAAGGGGAAGACAAGGGTAGGTGGTATTGAGCATTCAATGCCAGGAAGTACATTTGGATTTTGTTCAGGTTAGCATGTGTCTTCACTTGGCCCTTACAGTGTAGTGAGGTGCTGGGATAAGAAAGGTGGTAGACCATTTACTCCAGATAATGGCATACCCGGAAGTCAGGTTGATGGTTTAGGGAAAGCCAGGGGTTTTACCTGTAGATGTAGTAGAATTTTTGATTTTTTTTTTTTTGGGTGGGGGCAGGTAGCCCTGTCTCTCCATTTCCCTGTTAGAGTAGAAGTCTTTAGATGGCTATTGAGTGAGCACCCGGACAAAGAAATGACCCAGACATTCTTCTGGGACTTTTTAGTGGGTATGCAGCTATATCACAGGAGGCTGGGTGCCGTGTGGGTATGTAGCAATTTACAGTCAGTTGTAGGAGGGTGGATGTTTCCCAGGACTTGATGGATAAGGAATTGAAGGCAATGAGGATTTGGGGATGATTTGACTCCTCTCCTTCAATTCCTTTAGTATTTCCCAGTTGGGGTTAGTTGCAAAAAGACAGACTCTGTAAATGTCACCTTATTCATCATCTATTTTTTTAGAAGTCAGCTCAGTTAATGACAAGATTGATAAGCGGGATGCTAAAATACATTACCTTGTATTGCATATTGTTGGCCAATCTCAACATTGACGCAGTGTTTCAGTTGCTCTCTATCCGAGAACCAGACTGGCCTTTTAGGGTATGCACCTAAAGGGGATGTTTTATTTTGACAAGGCCATGCCCATGGGGTGTGCATTGGCCTGTGCCACCTTTGAAAAATTTAGCACTGGCTGTAGCAGGCATTGGCAGTAGGCTTGACAGGGTTGCATTATTTAGATGATTTTCTTCTAGTGGGCAAAAGGAAAAAAGTTGAGTAGGATGTGCAACTGTTTGCCCAACTGTGTAATTACTTAGGAGTACTCTTAGTAGAAGGTAAGTAAAATGAGCCAACTAAGATTCTAACATTTTAGGACTAGAAGTAATGTGGAGCTAGGCTTACTTCACCCCTTCTGGAGAGAAGGTAGTCAAGCTGGATAATGTAAATGCAGGCATGTTAATCAAAGAGAAGGTTAGGATTAATGAAGTAATAGAGGTGTTTGATTTACAAAATCTTGCATTTCAAGCAGTTAACCTGAGGACAGGCTTTAACAAGTTGCTTGCAAATTCTTTTAAAGACTCTGGCATATCTCTCAACCTGCAGGCATTGCAAGCAGGAACAATGGCCCTTAAAAAAATAGGTCCATGCACCCCAAAATCAGGACATCTAATTAGCATTAAATTTGAATACTAAATAACACATAACTCTTGCTGCTTCCTGAAGGAATATGGAATACTACTGAGAGACAAATGTTTAAAAACTATAGATCACTTTAAGCACATTATCAAAAAAATCTGAAGACTTTAATGAACTGTTACAAAATTCTACAACACAAGGTCATCTGTTTTCACTTCTGAAAAAGGGATATGCAAGATGTCTAACATCATTCTTTAAATTATTGGTGGCACTAGTGTGTTATTCACACACACATATATATATATATATATATATATATATATATATATGTGTGTGTGTGTGTGTGTGTGTGTGTGTGTATATATATGTTTGTGTATATGGGTTCATGTCAGTACATCGACAAGTCGAAAGATCGACATTCACTCCACCGACACATGAAATAATCGAAACCGCAAACACGGACATTTAACAGGTAAGAGGTTTACATTTCGCTAATCATGCCTACCACACATGCATAACACTGCCACACTTACTAAAACATGGTAGGCATGATTAGCGAAATTAAAACTCTTACCTGTTAAATGTCCGTGTTTGCGGTTTCGATTATTTCATGTGTCGGTGGAGTGAATGTTGATCTTCCGACTTGTCGATGTGCTGACATGAACCCATATATATATATATATATATATATATATATATATATATATATATATGTATGCTATTTTTTTATTTTTTATTTTTTTATTTTTTTGATGTAGCAGACAGCTTCTAAAAATTATGTGTGATGGGGGATTCAGAAAATTGTGACAAGGTGTAAATCAAGCCTAAACATAGAAATATACCTAAGAAAATAGGTACAATAGAAACATAAAGTATATGGGTAAACCAGGCCTGAAAGTTGGAATATTCCTTCAAAATAGGAAAAGTTGAAAGGTCTGGACCCAGGAGTAAGCAACACTGGGACAGCATACAGTTAAAGTGAACATGACCATGTGGGTATACTTCCTCCCCCATTTTTAGAAGTGTGCCCTTGTAGCAAGAGGAAAGGGAGTCTTCAGAAGAGATACAGCTTTACATTGATGCAGCTGGAGGGAAAGGTATGAGGTCATATTTCAAGGGTAAATGGATTGCCAAAAGGTGGCTGGTTGGCCAGTAGGATGTAAGAAATATATTAGCTTTTTGGAGCTCATATCCATTTTCTGGCTACAATAGTTTGGCAAGAGGAGCTAAGTTATACAACTATTTAGCTGCTGCAGTGGTATAGATGGATAAAGCCCTGACTACAGCCTAGGCAACCTGAGTTTGAGTAGCTGCCTGGGTGACTGATGGAGCTGCAGAGAGTGATGGGCATTACCATCCGGGGGTGGGTTGCTGGAGGGTATAATGTGGAGACTTGGCAGAGCTGCTGCAGAGGCAGGGTGATATGTAACAAATCTCCATTGCATGTCCACCCCCTGGCTTAAACACTTGCTCCACAAGGGATGTGGGGAAACAGGTAGGTCATAAGTCAAAACCCTCTTTCACCATGGATGGATGCACATATGGGACAAGCCTCCGGATGCTTAATTCTGTTTCAAGCCATAGTAACACTGGATTATTTTTGCAGTAGGGGTAATACAGCTGACAGACCTGGCATGAACAAGTACCTGGGTGACAGGCTGGTACAATGAAGGGCAACTGTGGTGGGGAACCAAAAAAAGTAATAGGAGTTTTCCCTGTGATAATTTGGCCACTGTTCAGGTTTTTGCAAAGATCTCAGCTCAGTCAGTGTTAGTGCAAAGTCAGTTGAGGGTGCATGTGCTGTATTGCCTGAGAATAAACCTGTCTTTTTCTACTGGGCATATCCCATGACATTCAAAAGTTCTTGCTGATAGTCTATCCCATTTTCAGTTTCAAAAGTTTTAGAAGTTGGTTCCTGGGTACAGGTAAGTTTAGTTTAAGTAACAGAGCAAGATGTAGCTGGGTACACAGTTTAGCAGTCCTGGGCTAAGTCAATACATCTTAGTCAGGATACCTGAAAGGGCAGTCTTAATTGCATTTCTGATATTTCTACAGATGGTGCCAGGGATTGAACAGAAATGGTCTGTGCATCTGGCATATAATTAGTTTTCAAGTAGTGATTGGCAATGCAGTGAAAACCACTCAGGTACACTTGGTAGCACTAAGTGCTGAAACCAGGCTTCTGGGAGTGAAGTATTTTGGTAGACATCAGTGTATACTGAGGATGTTGAAAGACTGGGAGAAAATTTGTGGATAGTCAGTAGATTGTAGTCTTCTTTTTAGAAACACCTGTTATAGTCATTATTGAAAGGGTTTTACTTCACAACAAGTAGCTAATATGTTATAGTCGTCATTGTCTGTTTTCATGTTCAAAGGGAATTTCAAGGTGGAGAGCTGTAGGGTGACATTAGAATGAAGGATGCTTGTAATGCAATGACAGGAGTGGTGATTTTTTTGTATAGATTTAATTTAGATTAAGGTGGTACAGTCCAACAAATGGTTTTACCTAGGAATATGGGGATACTACTCTGCCAGGTGGCTTGGAGATTGGTAACAAGTGAATTAATGAATTTGATATTTCAAGAGAGGGAGGGTAGACCAGCAACAATGGGGCTTTTTGCTGCACATTCGGAGTGAAGTCCTTGAAGGGGAAAAATATTCTACTCATTCATTTAGGGTGGGTAGGTCATCTTCTTTAGCATCTGAAGAAAATATCATTGAGGTAAAAAAGGGTTTAGGATATGACCATTTTAACGCCTTTCTTTCATACATTAGGTATGTTGTTGCAGTATGAGATGACTAACATTTGTTATTTTCTTGAATGTCAGATTGTTTGCTTTGTTAATCACAAGGTGTTATAGTTAATAGCAAATAAGAAAGGGTTAATCACATCATTGCATAAAAAAAATGGCCACAAAATAAATATTGTTGCCAACCTTATTAAAATCTTCAGCATGGAACTTTCTATTTATTCAGGTCCAGAAACCAGATGTACTGTTTTTTTTTTTTCAAAATGGCCTATGTAGAAAAAAAACTATGGTCTGTACTTTATCAAAATGCTTACATACATACATACATATATATAACAATGGTTTTTCATTTTTTGAACTGTTTTTAAATTCATTTTTGCAGTCTGTATCTGTTTTAGATAAGGTATTTAAGCCTATAAGACTTTAATGTTAAATTAATGAGTTTTTAGTATAGTTAGTTTACTGGTTCCTACTGTTGGCAGAGTGATGGTTAGTTGCTTGTCTGGTGATAGGATCCCTCAGATCAGATACAGCCTCAAGTCTTGTCTGGTGCTAGGATACTTCAGATCAGATACAGCCTCAAGTCTTTAAACCATAAGTACCAGTATGACTGTCATACTTCATGCCAGTGTCAATGACTCATGGAGTACCTCCCTTGACTATATGAAGACCTTCCTTTACTAGAAAGGCTCACCCATACTCTGCTACACTTTGCTGTGGAGGAAAAGTTAGTTTACTTTTTATTCGTTGTATTTTGTATTACTTTATTGCCTTTATCTATTTTGAATATTGTGATTTGTTTTCTTTACCTTGTGTTTTACTTGTATTCTGCATTTAACTGCATATTAAAACTTGAAAAGGGACCACAGCTCTGTCTCTTGTGAGTCAGGCAGAATTTTCTTTCCCCACACTCCCACTCAGTTACTGTTGTGTTCTTAAACACCACTGTCTTTCTAGTTGCCTGCCCCTTATGTTAATTTTATCTTGTATCTCATTTTCTCTCTGCTTTTACTGGCTTGTGTGAATAAGCACAAAATTATCATTTTGTGAAATCATTCCCTTTAACTATTTAAATTTATTAGCCATCCTACTGTAGTCCATAGTACCAGAATACAAAAGTGACCACCCCTTTCAATCTATCTTGCTGTTTTAAAAATAGTGACTCTCCACTAAAACTTAACTTTTTAGTCAGGTAAAACTTAAGTTACCTACTTTTACATCTAACTCCTCTAGTACGCACTGCAATGTTTAGGATAAACCATTTTTTCATCTTACCTTTAAGCATCCCTGTGACTAGCACTTGCTCTAAAACCTGCTGGAAAGCACTAGGAAACCTTAAACTGATAAAAGCACTCAACTCTCCTTGTTAAAAAGGAGAAATTAATTGTAGGCACTAAACAGCCTATAACTGCAAAGTACCTTGCTAAGGTAAGGGAAAACAGCTGTTGTACTTTACAAAAAAAGCACCAAACCAGGCATGTCCAAGGGTCAGCTTCCGGTGATTTCTCTTATCCACCTGGTGAATCGGGACATACTGGGGCAATGCAGCAATTGCCTCATGTACACAGACAACCCTCTCCTCCTACCACCCAACACTACAACCTGCGAGAGATGCACTTAAATAGCCAAACTGGAAGCAACGTTCTCTCCACTTAAGATTGTGCTAGACAGTCAAGAGAAGAAGGGTAACACCTGCATTACACCTCAAGCAACACATAGCCCTTCTAAACCCACACAACCAACACCCTCACATAGCAACACTAAACCCTCATATGCAGAGGCCCTTAACAATAACCTGCCGAAGCAACAAGGACTTACAAAGCTAAAACACAAACAAACACCAATAACAACCAAGTGTCACATAGATTACAACACCAGAGGGCCACCCAACAACAGCCCCTAAGGCAAGACAACATACACAACATTTTAGTCATAGGTGACTCTATAGTCAGGCATACTGATGTCCCACTCACCAGACTGAACAAGGAGAAAATTACAGTCAGCTGCCTGTCGGGTGCCAGGATCCACCACATAATGCATGCATTCAAGTCACTCTACAACAAGTGCAAATATGACTCTGTCATCGTCCATGTTGGAGTGAATGACTTGAGACGTACCTGCATGGACTACATGAAAAGAGAAATGTGGTCCAGGCAACTATGACCCTAGGCCTGAGTAGCATCCTGCCTTTGCCCAGAATGATACCACAGTACAAGGACAAAATTGGCTAAGCTTCTGGTGTCATTTAAAGGGGATCCAGTATCTGTCTGCCTGGGAGAAAATGATTGACAGACCATGATGCTTTGCCAGACATGGTCTGCACCTGACACCCCTGGGATTCAGGTTACTGGCTAAGGCTCTTGCCACCCCTATAGTGCCTTTTATAGGCAAAGTTCAAAGGACAAAACCAGCACCATAACAGGTGCATGCATGCAAAATCTGAAGGTAATGCTACTTAATACTAGAAGTCTAAACCTCAAAATGCACTCTCTCGAGGCACTACTAAAAAATGGAGAACATCAGTATCGGTGCAGTAACTCAGACCTGGTTCAAGGCTCCAGAGAGCACCCCTGCAATACCAGGCTACATCTCTTACCACACATTTTGGCCACCAAACCAGAACCGAAACACTAAAGGTGGAGTAGTATCCATATTCACGAAAGATATTCACACCACCAGGCTAGTTGCACAACACAATGTGTCTGAAATTCTCCAGGTGCAACTAATACTAGGTAAGACTGCAATCCAAATTGTAGCTTGCCACAGATCCTCCACCATGCCCCAAGATTCTCACTACACCTTTCTAAACATACTGGAAAATATTAAGATACAACCAAATACCCTAATACTGGGTGATTTGAACTACCCTGCCACTAACTGGGAAAACTACTCGTGTACCAACACCTTTGGCCAACTGTTCTTGGAATTCATAAATTCTAATGCCCTGGATCAACTAATCCATAGTCCCACCATAGGGTCCAATATCCTAGACCTGGTCATTACCAACATGATAAATCAATGCTCCACAACTGTGGTCACCCCCTTGTTGGTCAGTTCTGACCATAATCTAATCATCTTTGACATCCACATCCCTCCCCCACCCCCCAGTAAGGAAACCTCTATAAAAAATGTCTCCAAAGCCAACTTCATGCTACTCAAGTCAGAAGTGACAAACTTCATAACATCCATGCAAACGGGAACTGAAAGTTCGACTGCTGAATCCTACACTAAGGCACTGTACGAGCACATCCACTTGTGCATGAATCATGCCTTCCCAAATAGAACCAAGATGCTCTCCTCCAAAAGAAAAGGAAGCCAATCTGGTGGACCCCTGCCATAAACAAACTTTACAACAAAAGGAAGAAACTGTTGCAGAAAAGAGAAAAATTCCAGGATGCAAAAAACTCCCTCACCAGCCTCAGTAAGAAGCTGAGATCCCTCGTAAAGTCCTCCCAAGCTAGTTAGGAAAATAAAATTGCCAAAGATTCCAAAGACAACCACAAGGCATTCTATAGTTATGTCAAGAATCTAAATGGCAATGTTCAAATCTGCTCTGAGCTACAACAGAATGGCATTAAATATACTGATCCCAAACATATTGCCAATATCCTGGCAGATTGATTCAGTGCCAACTTCACCCCACTCTCACCCCCTAAAGGCCCCATCTCAATACCGAAAGATTGCCAAATTCTGGTAATAATGACCACACAGGTAGAAACCGCACTTTCCAAAGTTAAGAATATAGCATCCATGGGACCAGATGACATCCCGAACTGTGTACTACATGAACTACAAAATGAACTGGCATTTCACCTAAGTGTAATGTTTAATCATAGCCTCACCTCAGGCTTCATGCCCACTGAGTGGCGCAAAGCTACAGTTATCCCACTCCACAAGGGGGATCCACCTTGGATCCTGGGAACGACCGCCCCATCAGTCTGACAAGCCTGATCTGCAAGGCCATGGAACGTGTTATCATGAAACTTATGAACAAAGACATTGGCAACCTAAAAAAACACTTGATCCCACCAAGTTTGGGCTTGTGAAGGGCCGGTCTTGTCTCCTGAACCTGATTGACTTTTTTGAATCAGTCTCCAGAGCAGTGGATGAGGCTACAGCCTATCTGGAGCTTGCCAAGACCATCAACACCATCCCCCACTCTGGAATCATAGATAAACTTACTAAGCTTGGCATTAATCCCTATGTCACTCGATGGTTTGCCAACTGGCTTACTGACAGAACCCACATTGTAAAAGTAGCTGACTCCAAATCCAGCTACAGACAAGTGACAAGTGGAGTACTTCAGGTTTCAGTCCTGGGACCACTCTTGTTTGGCATCTACTTCTCTGAAATACAGGCCAACACTAAGGGACTCTGGCTAAAAGGTTCACAGATCTCTGCAAACTGGGAGTCGTTATTGAATCCCCAGATGATGTGGATATTCTACAAAAAGGCCTAACAGAAACAGATGCTTGGTGCCAGAGCCATGGGCTCAAGCTCAATGCCAAGAAATGTTTAGTTATCCCCTTTGGGAAAAAAACATATACCCATGAATTGCCATATAGGTGGCAGTACACTAAACACCAAAAGTGTGATAAGAGACTTAATAAGTGGACAGTGGTCTCACCTTCAATAACCACATCATCACAACAGTCAGGAAATCCTTCTTTGTGGCACACCTCATCACTTAGGGCTTTTCATCCAGAAAAAAGAACATTGTCCCACTGTACTCATCCTTCATTAGACCAATTATTGAATACAACACTCTGTTTGGTATGTACCTCTCAAGACATCTGCAACAACTGGAAAGGCCGCAGAAATACCTCACTAAAAGAATCACAGGCCTAAAGCAGATGCCCTATGCTGACCATCTAAAAAAACTCCAGCTATACTCTGTTGCATATCGTTCACTCAGAGGTGATCTCTGCTTAACATACAAGGCCATGTCAAACCCAGAGCTGTTGGACATGCTACACTTAAAGAAATCCCAATCCCTCAGAGCCACACGCTTCAGGGATCTAAACCTTGTCATCACAATGAACAAAACATGCTGGAGGGATAGGTTCCTGACCCAAAGACTCCCCAGACTCTGGAATAGACTCCCATACATGTCAAGCAGAGCACCTCTTTGGCCCTCTTCAAAAGGAACGTTGACAATTAGGGGATGGGAGATAGGAAATTCACCCCTGGGATCACGTCAGTCGCCCTGCTAGACAGGGGTCCAGGGATGTAAATATTGTGAGAAGAAATAGCCATGGAATTGTTATGGCTAGGCTTGTGTAGGCCCTAGGGCCGATAGCCTAGTACCAACCTATGAACCTATAAGACAGACATAAAGGTGCTCTCAAACTATGTATCCCAGGCATGTTGAAGTCTATGACTTATCAGCATGCTATCTTCTTCAAGGATGATGCCACAATATCATCAAAAAATAATTGACTTCAATAATTTGCTGATTTTCTGGTGTCATTAAGAAGGGTCTTTTAGCCTGTAAGGACATGTTCAACTCAACCACTCTGCTTCACCAGGGATGGCCTACATCTGTCCACTAAGAGGTTTCAGTTATTAGCAAAGACAAGTGTTCACCTATAGTGCCTTTTTTAGGTGATGCTAACCTGATAAATTTACCAACACAACAAAACAAGCAAAGGAAAATATGGAAGTGTTACTTGTCGATGCTAGGAGCCTAAATAAGAAATTCCACACTCTACAAGCCCTGGAGGACATTGACATATGTGCAGTAACTGAGACATGGTTCAAAATTGTGGCTAGAGCTATGATGCCTTCCACACATTTAGATCAGCTACAGTGCAGTAGAAACAAGGGTGGAGGTGTCTCAGTCTTCATCAAGAAAAGACTGAGAACAAGGCTGGTAAAGTAGCATGATGCACTAGGGCTTTTCCATGTCCAAAAAAAAAAAACATCAGAAAGTTTCTGCACTATATATATTAGCTAGCTACAGAACTGTCTGTAACCCAAGAAACCACAATACCTATCTACAGGACCTGGAATCTTTCAGTATTAAACCTAAAACCATTTTCCTAGGTGAACTAAACTATCCAACAACTGACAGGAAGTCTACACTACCACTAGTGCACAAGTACAGAGATTCCTGAGCTTTACTAATGAAAACAGCCTGGAACAATGACTCAGAGTACCCACTAGGGGGAATGCCATCTTGGATCTTGCCCTTACTAATATGGGGGCATCTTGGACCTTACCTTGTGTTTATTTATCACTTGTTAGGTCTGACCATAAAGCCATTTCCTTTGAAAAAGTATTGAAAGCAGACATTTGCATCTGCACAGATACAGATGTTTGCTGTTGAAACAAGAGCAGAGCAAACCCCAAAAAGAAAGCCACATGGTGAAACCATAATATCAACAAGTATACACTGTGATTATTTTGAACGATTTTACTTAGACTTATGATTAAGATATAGCAAATATAATGGCCAATAAATTTACCTCTAACCTCATTCCTCTCTCCCCTCCATTTGTCCTTCAAAATATACCTTATACTGTCATCCCATCAGCTTCCACACAAGACCAAGTCCTAAAAGCACTATCAAAGTTAAAAATACTGTATTGATTGGTCTTCACTATATCCCTGGATGTATCCTAAATAGCATTAAACATGATTTAGCCATCCTCTCTAACAACACTGCTTTACTCGCTCAGCCTCCATACAGGTTTTGTACCAAGTGAATTGAGAACAGCTAGTCATTTTCCTGCATATGGCAGGACCTACCACAGAACCAGAGATCAACAGGTTCATAAATTTGATCAGCTTCATATGAATTGCCATAGAATAACTTATCATGGAACTAATCAATAAGGAAATAGGGAACCTCCAAGCACTGGATCTATCTCAGTTTGCATTTGTCAAGGACAGGGCAACTTTACACAACCTGCTGGACTATTTTCAAAAGGCCAAAAGCAATGGATGAAGGTAAAATGGTACACACACAGGATCTATATCACATTATCGAAATTCCACAATATTGAACACCATAATCTTGACCTTGGAATCTCGAAATGTGATATACTTGAACACTGAGAACAGCAAATTTGTTTCCAAGGGAAACAATTTGCTGTTCCGAGAATGCACACACACAGCACAAGCACACAAAAATACATAATCCACACATACACACTTCACAGAACCCTACACTAAACCGTACATACACTACTAGCTATCCACTTACCTTAACCCAACGCTAACCCTAAAGTCCCTAACTATCGCACACTTACCTTACCCGCTCTCTAACCCTAAGGTCGCTAACTATCGCACACTCACCTTACCCGCTCCCTAACCCTAAGGTCCCTAACTTTCACACACTCACCTTTCCCACTCCCTATCCCTAAGTTCCCTAACTATAACACACTCACCTTACCTCGGTCCGTTCACACACTTACCTTAACCCGGTCCATCACCTTCGCACCACAGTCGAGGAAATAGTGAAGCCGCAGAAACGGCCCACCGAATACTTTCCCTAGGAAAATATTCGGTGTTCTGCAGCTTTGCTATTTCAAGCTTTCACTGAATAGGTTCAATATTATAACATTCGAAGTTTTAAGACTTCAGTGTTATAATATAGACCCCACACACGTACCTCAACCTATACAAAACTTTTGACACAATTAATCACTCAGGTATAATATAGAAAAGCTAAATAAACTGTGAATAAATTCCTGTGCTACCCACTGGATTGCCAGCTGGCTCACAGATAGGATGCAGGGAATTAAAATAGTCAACATTACTTCCAATAACAGACAAGTCACCAGTAAAGCTTCTCTGTGTTCTGGTCTGGGACCTCTACTGTTTGCCATCTACTTCTTTGAAGTAAAAGCCAGTACCAAAAATGTTCTGTCTGACTAAATTTGCAGATGACTGCAAGCTAGGAGCAGTCATTGAATATACACATGACTTATCCATCCTGCAGGAAAGTTTTTCCCAAATAAATAACTGATGCCAAAACCATGGACTGAAACTAAATGATAAAAAATGCATTATCATATCCTTTGGAATGTCATCTGTCCTGGGAACTACCCAATGACAATATGCCCCTAAGAGCTGAGACAATTGTTCAGGATTTGGGAACTTATTTGGAGAGTTACCTAACTTTTGACCAACATTTCTCCATTGTTATTAGAAAATCTTTCTATATTGCAACAAAGGGATTGTGTCTAGATCTAGGGATGTCATTTCCCCTATTATTCAACCTGTATTAGGCCAGTCATAGAGTATAATGCCCCACGTTTGCATGTATATGTCAAGACACATGCAGCAACTGGAATGGCCATAGAGATACTTTACTGAAAGGGTACAAGGCCAAAACTGCATGTCCTACATGGACCTTCTTAAAGCCCTGTCACTATACTTGGTATCCTACAGACTTCTGAGAAGTGACCTGTGCCTGACATAAAATGCATCCTCTGTTCTATTACTGCTGGATTTACTGCACATCAGCAAGGGATATGGTACTGGGAATACTCAGTCTAGGGATTTAAATCTCTTCTGCATCATCAGCAGAACAGTCTGGATGGATAGGTATATCTCACAGAGGATACTACTGCTCTGAAACAGACTCCCTCATCAGCATAAAAGAACCATCTTCTCTGCCCATATTCAAGCGCAACTTTGATCTATGGATGGGAAACTGAAGATTTAGCCCATGACTAATCCCTGTACTACTAATGGACAAAGACAGCTCCTAAATCCGTTGTCCTGTGGATGGGTCCTCTCAAATTATCTGTGATATGATCCCAGTTCTCCTCATTAGAGGTAATATATAATTATTGACCATGGGATGACTAAGGCTAATCTATAACCAGATGGGATAGGTTGTTCGAGTATAAAAATGGAAATTGGCTAGGCTTTAAATGTCCTGCAAGGGCAGATAACCTAGTACTTATCTATGAACCTATGAACCTGTATATATAGATATAGAGATATAGATACAGACATATAAAATGTCTTCAGGAATTCAATTATTTAATGCTTTGCAAAGTGTCGGCTATTTAGTGTATCATTTGAAAATAGGGTGCGGTTTTCATTGTTTGTATTTTCTTTGCCACTATCCTTTTTCTTACATATTTATTTATTTATATCTGCAGCTCTTCATTTGTTTTTTCTATTATGAGCAGCATCACAGTAACCTGCAACCAGAATGCTAGCCAGGCCAGTTGGCCCTCAAGAGCAACACCATCAACATCACCACTAGCTGAAGCACACTGCACATCTGTCTCCAGCCTGCCAAAGTTGCCTAAATCTGCCTACCCTATGTGCATCACTGCATCATTTGCCCTGTAGTGGAGGATAGCACAGTGGCACACACAAGTAGCAATGTAATTGCAGATAATACCTTTGTCACCCATCTGCAGCTGGCAGATATTGTGGGGGATATCATGAGTAGGAGCTTGAATGCCCACACTGGCAAGGTGGAGACAATGCTCTGGTGATTTGTTGGGCCATGTCCTTGCTAGCAATGCCTCCCACTTCTGAGTCAAGATGCAACATTGAGAGTACTTAGGGCAATGAGTAATAACCCACTGTACCTCAGCTGGCAGAGACTGCATTTGGGAATCGCAGTTGTATCCCTCAAGATTGTATTCCCCTTCGTATTATCACTGTGCTGAGCCATGTTGGTTCAATACACCTCAAATCACCTTTGCCTGACCTCCCTTTGTCTGCTGTCTGCTTTAACATTGTGCTCTTCTTGCCACATTATGATACCCCACACCTGTTAGACTTGTCTGTCTTCCCCTGCTGCCTTTCATACCCAATTTACTTCCTCTTACATCCCTTACTTCCTTCACCGACTTTCTCTTACCTTTAAAAAAATGGACATGTGTCCACCAAAAATGTTATTCCTCCTACCCTTCCTCCATCCTTTTCATTCCTTATTTCCACACCTTTTGTTCTACCCTCTTCTTACTTTTCCCATTCAAACCTGGCATATACTCCCATTTCCTACCTTTAATCTGTTAAAGCAACAGAGAACACACCACTGACATACCCAAAAAAAGGGCTTATGAAAAAATTGTCTTTTTCTGATGGAACAGTGAGTGACAGATCATGGAAACCTTTATCTATACCCATATATAATCACTTAGAATTGATAGTTCACATTGTTTAGCAAAAATGAAGTCTAGTCTGTGTCATGTGCTACAGATATTACTATTAGTCACACAAATGAGATGAACACCATTGTGCAGCAGTTGTCAGTTTAGGAAAAGGAGTAAAGATTTTACCTTTATCCTGACTGCTGCCATGGCCCAGCTTGTTAATGACCTGTTTTGCAGACTGTGTTTCCCTAACCCCTTCAGTATGACTCCTGGGATACCTAACTTAGTTAATGTTGTGTTTAAGAGACATGCACTGGGGAAAGTCCTGGCCTCAATTATCTTGTGGCTGGTGTTTTACCTACTGCTTTCCTTCTGTTGTTGTATACCATTCATCTGATATGTATTTGCCTGAACCTGCCATCTGAATCCAGTGCTGGGTCACCTAGTTAATTATGTGTATGCAAGCATATCTCTGAACATGGTAATAGGTTTTTCATTACATTTATCATAATATTACAAGTATTATGATACAATCAAATGTGTGATGAGGTCAGGAATGATGTGGGTTGGCACATCATGATACTGTAATGTTCCCCGCACCCATCTTATCTATGTTTCCCATTTTGTCTCTGTTCAGGTATTTCAGATGGTTATCTGTGCATGCATAATACACTCTTTTACACTGTGCCCAGCATCCCTGCTATGTTCTCCAGCTCCCTTTGTTTTCTTCTGTCAGTTTCTGCTGTTGTTGTTGCCCTAATATCACCAACACAGTCAGCCCTTACCAATCACAGCCTTACTTTGGTCCATAAGACATTTCCCTACATATCTTTTGCCTTGAGTCTCAATAATAAGCCAGCACTTTGGTACACATGTGTGCGCATAGTTGTGTGATGACTACACTAGCTGTCCGTAATATACCCTGTCTGAAGACTGGGCTAACATGACCTCCCTGTGAGTCCATACTGTGGCTGCAAGGGGGAGCTGCTTATTATGCAAACAGGCCTGGCTACATGCATTCTTAATGAATCTCAATTGTCGTCATACATGCATAGAAAACAGTGTTGAAATTACCATGATTATGGACACAAAGTTTCTGAATCTCAGTGCCTGTCTGTTAAAATAACCAAAATGATTATTTTATATTTGCTATGGAAATTAAAAAAAAATAAAAATAAAAAACGGAAAACTTAAGAAATCTCTGTGCTGTGACTGATTTCTTACATCATTCTACAGAAACATTATCAAGGAATATTCCCATATAACATTAACACTTTCTAACCATGTTATGATAACTTGGGTTTTATGTTCATATACATATATATATATATATATATATATATATATATATATATGTGTGTGTGTGTGTGTGAGTGTGTGTGTGTGTATATCTCTCTCTCTCTCTCCCTCTCTCTGTGTGTGTATATATATATATATATATATATATATATATATATATCAGTCAAGGAATGTTTTTTCCCCAGCAAATTACTGACTTTGTTTTATAGAAAACTGTGCGCTCTTCTTTCTTGTAAACTGAACCATTAAAGTATTGCTGTCTATCTTTATGGGTCAGAGATTAAAATGACTACCCAGTAGTAATAATATTATTCCATTCTGGGTTTACTGTAATTCATAAACCTAATATCAAACTCTTTAATTTATTAAATAATAGCACAGTACAGCTTATCAATACTGAGCTGTGGCCCTCCCTCTTTCAAAGGCATTTGTTGGGGCTGCTATGCTAGACATAATGAAATTACAAAAAAAGATCCCCATTTTTATTGGCAATGTTATCATCTATTCATTAGAAATTGTAGTACTCAACAATTTATGATTTCTCCTTATATGAGACAAGGCTGCCTACTTTCTCCATATTGCATACCTATCTGTCTATCTGGGTCTAATTTGTTTGACTGAATGCTCACTTGCTGGAATGTGCAGAATATTGAATAAATGCTGGTAAAGGAAGAATGCTGGCATTTGTGTGTAGGAGATCTCAATTCAGCAGGGTAGGGATTGGCCCATTCCCTTCTGTTGTATGATCTCAGAGTTGGCATGTAATTAGCAAGAGTTGTGAAGGCCAAGTACCCCCATCAGGGTTGTGCAGGGGGCTTGCCCCTTTCCATCAAACTTGTCTTTTTTGTTTTGTTTTGTCTTTCAAAATAATAATTTTTAATTTTTTGGATCATTTGTTTATGTCTTTTGAGCATATTTATGTTCAGTTATCTAAAACAGATCCACATATGTATCGACCTATCTTCCTATCTATGTGTATGCAGCTAGACGGATATATGAGTAGACTTAACATTGTAGACCTACAGAATGATCAAAACCACACTCACTAATCACTGTAGATTGGCAATCTGCTTATTAAAAACTTAATTCCCTGAATTACCACTGATCAAAAGAAAGAGCAAATGTTCTCCTTTTCTGATCAGTGAAACTGACCAAAAAAAAAAAAAATGAAACCATAACAGTAAAACCAGGTAAGCTTTGTCTGACTAGTTGTATTGTTAGGGAAAGGTAATTTCATAAGGTAATGTGCTGTGCATGGTTAGTGATTGTGGTAGGTTTAGGGTTAGCAAACACAAGTTAGGGCAGGTGAGGAAGGGATGAAATCCAATTTCAACTTCCTCAAGGAACATACCACTCATAGGCTACAAGTCAAGTTGGGTGAGGAAGGGATGAAATCCAATTTCAACTTCCTCAAGGAACATACCACTCATAGACTATCGGTATGCCTCAAGCTTTTTTATTTCTCTTAATTTTAATTATTTACTTAAATAGCTATACCTATTAAATGGTGGTTGAGCTGGTTATTTATAATTTTCAGTCGCGGTCCAGGTCATTCATCAAAAAAAGTGATACTTTAACTGACACAAGACATTGACAAAACTATAAACAAATGTATGGCATTATAGTGAAAGGTAGTCACAGACAAATATGTAGCATATATACATTGATTCCAAAGTACATGATACATGACATATTTATTTACATTTGAGCATTATATACAAGTTAGTAAAAACAAGAACGCTATCTGTCAGTGGAAGTTAGATTATTCAGATATGACAGAGCTGAAATTAGTATACTGTGAACACTTTCAAAAACAGTTCAATTATTCCGTTTTACATTGGCAAGAAACCAAATAGCAAGTCTATAGTGCCAAAATGGTTTGCTGTAGAGCCTCTCTATCTCTCTTTCTCTCTCTCTTCTGATACCTTCACAAGACAATTATAAGGTCTTTTCAGAACAGTCCATAATGATCCCTTATTAATTTCTTACTTCAGTGTATCACTAAGAACCAATATTCTAGAAAGCCAGTTTCTCTACATAAGAGAATATCTTCTCTGTTTTGGTATGGTTAAAGCTCTCTCATTTACACATGACCAGGCATGAAAAGATACCACTTAATATTGAAAGGTATCTGAATACTTAAAGCAACAATTCTATGTACAGCCTTACTATATAGTTTAGAGATACCAACTATTGGTTCATATAGAGAAGGGTTAAAGATGTGAACATAACCTTTCAGGTATCCCTGATTTTGCTGACTGTCCCTGATTTTACCACATATTTTTGCTCTGTCCCTAATAAAATATTTGGTTTTCTAACAAATCAATGAAGACTGCAGGCAGCTAAAAAAGTCAGACGTCAGAGTTTCATATATTAGACAGCAGTAATGAACCAAAAAAAACAATATAAACTCCACAAAACTACAAATACTGGAATAAAACAGTCTGTGCACCACTCCGTATAGAAAATAAAGATTTAATCTGTAAAGTATTAGTGTTTTTGTCACTTTTTTTATTATTACAGCTATATTTATTTATTTATTTTTATTTATTTTCAGTTTGATTACCGGGAAAGTCCACTGGGCCAGAAAGTGCCCATTTTCAGTGGAGGTCCCTGGAGAAAAGCTCCATAAGCAATATGATACAATAAAGGTTACATAATGTTGAAGATAAAGTTACAAATATAAAATTCATACAGTCAAGAAAAGTCAATGCATAAAATGTACATCAAGAACACAATTAAAGATAATAGAGAACACAGTTTACAGGAATTTCCATTCAGGGCAGCAGGTTTCAACTGTCTGTACTATAAGGATCTGAGGTTACATGCTATTTACAATATTTACATACTTGGAGTCAAGAGAGAGAAATTGTTCAATCAGAGAATGTTAGCTTAGGTTTGTTTTAGGAGAATAGAAAATATTAGTTTGAGGGTAACGTGGAGCAAGGAGTATAGAGAGGTCAAAGGGGAAATTCCTTTGAATTTATGTAGAGTGAGAGCAGGAGCATTTCCGTTTAGAAGACAGGTATGAGAAAAGTTGGGTCTTGAAGGCGTCAGAGTTTGGTATGGTCCTAAGTAAAGGAGGTAGGGAGTTCCATTTTTTGCCTAGAGAGAAAGAGAGAAGGAGCTGGCCTGCAGGACATTTGGGTTTGTGGATAGAGATAAAATGTTGGTGTTCGGATCTCAGAGATCTATTTGAGATGTATGGGGGAAGGATGTTTGTTAAGGCTGGGCATTTATCTGGGTAGAATATTAATTTGTGAGCGCATGATGTAAAAAAAGGAAAACTACATGTAGGCATTTGAGTGAACAAACGGAACATAATTTCAAGTTTAGTATCTCAGAAAAGGTTGAAAAGGATATAAGGGGTGGTCCTTGGACAACAATATTATAACAGCAAGAATTGAAATGGCAGTTACAGTTGGAAGCATACAGATATCCAGGGCTGAATGATTATGTTAGTATTGCCACAATTTTAAAATTAAAATCATGGGAAAGATAGTTTTACTTATTATAAGGATCCAGTTGCTCATTTTATACAATATTTTAATCTCATATATAATAATACACACATTACTTACTGTTCATCATTTGCGTTTAAAGCGGTATATTTGTTATATAATGGTTATACCACTTTAAATTATGAGTTCAGGAAAGTAACATGACTAGCTGAGTTTATTTAAATGATTGGGAACTTGAAACATAATATATCTGATGAAGTTTTAAAAGTTTTTAAGACGAAAGTGCTAATACCTTGTGGATTAAATCTTTATTTTCTTTACGGAGTGGTGTACGGACTGTTTTATTCCAATAGTTATGGTTTTGTAGAGTTTATAAGAGTTTCATATATCTTATTGCTCAGAAAATGCATAGTGATTCAAAGTAAGCCATTGTATTATCTTTTTAAGTGAATTAGAGTAATATTTAAAATTGGCCATGATTTGGGGCATTAGCCCCCCCATTGTTTTTGACTTTGACCTGATTCTTTAGCAAATAATTTGACAGCAGCTATGGGTGGGACAGAATGGACAGTGGAGAAGTGGAATGCAAGCAGAGGATTGCACAGCAACAATGACCACAGACGTGGACACATTGGCTTGGTGTTCCAAACAACTGACATTATCCTGCAAAAATGTGTGATTGGAAGCATGCAAATACCACTAGAGGCCATGACATGCCCCTGCAGTGATATAGATGCTTACCTCAGCCACCAGAGAAAGGATTACATTCTCAGCCACAAAACTCCTTATGACTGCCTCTCATGGTAGGGAGGGATGATGACCAGCAAGTAGTGGAGGAAAAATAGCATAAAAACATACAGTGGTATTTTCTGTTGTACTTGTACTATGCCTAGCTATACACACAAATGCACACACATGCACACAAAAACACACATGTACGTTTTTTTTCTCACAACTGTCTTCATTATGTTTCACAGGACTGAAACAGATTTGCTGCAAGTCAACTGAGTGGACCTTAGTGATGGGCTTAAACACGGCTCCCAAATTGCTCTTAGCACTCAATAAGCAAACCTTCCAAAACTTTTTTCTAAAAACGTCATTTAAAATTAAAACATTTTTGAAAATATCTATACAGTGCATTATACTGCTATTTTCTTTTATAGAGTAAACAGGGTCAAAAACTCTTTCCCATAATTGACTGTTTGTCTTTCCCTCATTAAAAACAAGAACAGGTAAAGCAAGATGCAACATATACTACTTTTGAAGAAGCACAACTAAATCATCCATTGTTCCCAAACTGACAACCAATGGTAGGATGTGCAAAATAAAGCCTGTCACTATCCATCATGTAGTTACACAAACTGCATCCTCCATATCTATAAGTCACATTTGGTTTGTGGGTCACAGGACCTGTCATTATTTTATCCTTTATTTCTAACAAGCTTTTCAAGATAAGCCTCAGTTTATGGTAACATTTTTTACCTCTCTGTTGCATTCCTTCAAAGTTAGATTAACTCATAAAATTTCCAGGTTTTCTAACAACATTTCCTATAGCTCTAGCACTGACATTAAATTCTGTTGCCATTTTTATATTATGGTCGAAAGTTTGACCTATACATAGGTTCATAGGTTCATAGGTTGGTACTGGGTTATCAGCCCTAGGGCCTCTACAAGCCTAGCCATAACAATTCCCTGGCTATTTCTTCTCACAATATTTACTTCCCTGGACCACTGTCTAGCAGGGTGACTGACATGATCCCCGGGGTGAATTTCCTAATTCCTATCCAATCATCAAGGTTCCTTTTGAAGAGAGCCAAATAGGCACTCTTCTTGACATGTATGGGCAGTCTATTCCAATGTCTGGGGAGTCCCTGGGACAGGAACCTATCCCTCTAGCATGTTTTGTTCATTGTGATGACAAGTTTTAGATCCCTGGAGTGTGTAGCTCTGAGGGACTGGGATTTCTTTAAGTGTAGCATGTCCAACAGCTCTGGGTTTGACATGGCCTTGTATGTTAAGCAGAGATTGCCTCTGAGTAGACGAGATGTGACATAGTATAGGAGGAGGTTTTTAGATGGTTAGCATAGGGCATCTGCTTTAGGCCTGTGATTCTTTTAGTGAGGTATTTCTGCGGCCTTTCCAGTTGTTGCAGATGTCTTGAGAGGTACACACCAAATGGGGCATTGTATTCTATAATGGGTCTAATGAGGGATGAGTACAGTGGGATAATGACCTCCTTTTTCTGGATGAAAAGCCCTTAGTGATGAGATGTGCCACATAGAAGGATTTCCTGACTGTTGTGGTGATGTGGTTATCGAAGGTGAGACCACTGTCCACCTGTGTCCCTAAGTCTCTTATCACACTTTCGGTGTTTAGTGTACTGCCACCTATGTGGTAATTCATGGGTACATGTTTTTTCCCAAAGGGGATAACTATATATTTTTTGGCATTGAGCTTGAGCCCATGGCTCTGGCACCAAGCATCTGTTTCTGTAAGGCCCTTTGTAGAATATCCACATAATTTGGGGATTCAATAATGGCTCCCAGTTTGCAGTTATCCGTGAACTTTGTTAGCCAGAGTCCCTTAGTGTTGGCCTGTACTTCAGAGAAGAAGATGCCAAACAAGGGCGGTCCCAGGACTGAACCCTGAGGTACTCCACTTGTCACTCATCTGGAGCTGGATTTGGAGTCGACTACCTTTGCAGTGTGGGTTCTGTCAGTAAGCCAGTTGGCAAACCATCAAGTGACATAGGGATTAATGCCCAGCTTAGTAAGTTTATCTATGATTTCAGAATGGGGGATGGTATTGAAGTTCTTGGCGAGATCCAGATAGGCTGTATGGACCACCTTACCCTCGTCCACAGCTAAGGAGACTGATTCAAAAAAGTCAATCAGGTTCAGGAGACAAGATGGGCCCATCACCAACCCAAACTGTGTGGGGTCCAGTGTTTGAAGGTTGCCAATGCCTTTGTTTATAAGTTCCATGATAATACGTTCCATGGCCTTGCAGATCAGGATCATCAGCCTGATGGGGTGGTAGTTCCCAGGATCCAAGGTGGATCCCCCCCTTGTGGAGTGGGATAACTGTAGCTTTGTGTCACTAAGTGGGCATGAAGCCTGAGGTGAGGCTATTATTAAACATGACACTTAGGTGAGGTGTCAGTTAATTTTGTAGTTCATGTAGTATACAGCCTGGGATGTCATCTGGTCCCATGGATGTTGTATTCTTAGCTTTGGAGAGTGTGTTTTTTACCTATTTGGCTGCTTTTACCAGAATTTGGCAATCTTTCGTTATTTATATGGGTCCCTTTAGGGGGTGGGAGGATTGATGTTGGCACTGAATCGATCTGCCAGGATATTTCCAACATCCTTGGGATCAGTATATTTAATGCCATTCTGTTGTAGCTCAGAGCAAATCTGAGCTTTGCTATTTAGATTCTTGACATAGCTATAGAATGCCTTGTGGATGTCTTTGGAATCTTAGGCAATTTTATTTTCGTAACTAGCTTTGGAGGATTTTATGAGGGGTCTCAGCTTCTTATTGAGGCTGGTAAGGGAGTTTTTTACATTCTGGGATTTTCCTCTTTTCTGCAACAGTTTCTCCCTTTTGTTGTAAAGTTTGTTTATGGCAGAGGACCACCAGATTGGCTTCCTTTTTTTGGAGGGGAGCATCTTGGTTCTGTTTGGATTGTCATGACTCATGCATGAGTGGATGTGCTCGTACAGTGCCTTAGTATAGGATTCAGCAGTTGAACTTTCAGTTCCCATCTGTGTGGGTGTCATGAAGTTTGTCACTTCTGACTTGAATAGCATGAAGTTGGTTTTGGAGAAGTTTTTTATGGAGGTTTCCTTACTGAGGGTGGGAGAGGGATGTGGATGTCAAGGGTGATTAGCTTATGATCAGACCTGACCAACAGGGGTTGACCATAGGTGTGGAGCATCAATTTCCCATGTTGGTAATGACCAGGTCTAGGATATCGGAGCCCCTGGTGGGATTATGGATTAGTTGATCCAGGGCATTGGAATTTGTGAATTCCAAGAACCGTTGGCCAAAGATGTTGGTACATGAGTAGTTTTCCCAGTTAATGGCAGGGTAGTTGAAATCACCCAGTATTAGGGTGTCTGGTTGTATCTTAATATTTTCCAGTATGTTTAGAAAGGTGTAGTGAGAATCTTGGGCCATGGTGGGGTATCTGTAACAAGCTACAATTTGGATTGCAGTCTTTCCTAGTGTTAGTTGCACCTGGAGAATGCAAAGGGTTTATAGCACATATGCCTCCATTTCTTAACTCCATTAATAACCTGCTTAGTGTCTTCATATTGATATTACCTATATAGTGACATCCTGCACAGTAATTTCATCTTTTGTTCAAACTCGTCATACTTGATGGTTAGTCTACTCACCTTTATTGTTTGGCTCTCATGAATGTTAAATTTCAATTGATGTGGCTGTCCTTTAGTAAAGTATACAAAAATGTTTCTGTAAAATAAAGCCTTTCTAAATAATCTGATTCCAAATATATTTGTATAAATTTCTTAAATATTTCCATTTCCAGAAACCGAATATGTTCATTAGATTGATGATGTTTGAAACTTAAATAATCTGTTCTACTGTTAAGCATTTTATCAAACAAATTTATCTCTTCTTTTGATTCCTTCCAGAAACAAAAATGTCATCAGTAAAATGGACAGGCATTGTAATATTTTCTCATAAACCAGACTGATAAAAAAGATTCTTCCCATTTGGCCATAAAAAAAACTTAACAAACATGAGTGTCAGCAAGGCTCCAGTGGTAATACCTGTTAATTACTGATAATTCTCCATTAAATAAAAAGTCATCATTTCCTAAAATAACTGTCAAAAATGAAAACCTCAATTTCTAAAATGTTCACATTTTCAACAAAGGAAACCACCCACGCAATTTGAAAAATTACATACATAAGGACTTAATGTTCATTATAAAAAATAATAATAAGTCCTGCTCTGTAACATTCTTTCAATTCCATACTAAAGCGGAAAGAGCCTTTAATGTACAATGGAATTAACTGGAGCATAGATTTCAAATAATGTTCTAACACAAGTGCAAGGGGCTCAGTTTTAAAACCTGTCACACTATTTATTTTTAGAAAGCCACTAATACAACTCAGACAAATCAGCATCTGTTGATTTCACCCCCTAAAACTTTGTACCTGAGTGGGTACCCCATTTGTCCCATCCTAGTTACTTTTCAGAATCCAGGATCTGAAAAACACAATATAAGCAATTTTGATTAATATGGTTAAACGTGTGGTGTTCTTGATGAACCTAATCTGTATTTTCTTAAAGTTTACTTGTTTTATTATTATTTTAATATTTGTTTGAGTTCATGCATTGTTTTACTTTTGTATACTCTATGGCAATAACACAAGGGGGGTATTCATCAGCACATACTGAATAGTTCACTGTGCAAATCTGATTCAAGAAGGATTGTTCAGTGTGCTATGAGTAAGTGATTCAATACTGCTGTAGTACCACAGTGGTCTGATGAATAGTACTGCATGCACATGCAATAGCCCATGACCATTATTCATGCACATTAGTCATGTCCATGGGCACTTCTCAATAAGACAAGCTCTAGAGTGCTATTTCAGTGCTAAGCAGTGACTTAACTTGCTGTTTTATGATGTTCAAACATTGTTGACTGTGGCATCAGAAGGGCAGTTAGTGCCACAGCAAGTAAGATTGGTGAGGCTGTGTGCATGTGGGCAAATGTGCATGTGTGCGGGCATCAATATGTGTGTGTGCTCACGGCTGCATGTGCATATACATATATGTATGAGTCTGTGCTTATGTGTGTGCTTTTGTGCTTGGGTGTAGGTGCCTGTGAATTACTTTTTATGGGCTGGTAGGAGTTGTCCCACTCAGAGACTTGCAAATTGCTCATTAATGAGAATTTGCTGCATCCAGATCTTGAGTGGCTCAGAATTACTGCTTAGTGTCATAGTATTACTGGAGCATACAGTGCAATGCTATTAGTGGTATGGAGCAAATATTTCAGAGCAATACTTAAGACACATATAGTATCATGACACCTGATTGGTATAGTAATGGCATGCATAATATTGCATGGTTGTCTATCACCATAAGAGTTTTGAGAAGAAGTATACATTCATAGATTCATAGATGTATACTAGGTTAACAACCAAAGCTGCCTTTATAAATCTAGCTATGCAACCCAACTGTCCCCTACAATTGTGCCTTAGAAGTTATTTTAAGGGGTGTATGTTAGTTAGAGAATGATTTAATGACTGCCTCTGTCCAGCACAAGCATAGATATAAGACCAGGGCTCAGTTTCCGGTTTCCCATGAACTGGTCCAGGTAGCACTTGAATAGGGTTAGGGAAGGGCTCTGCTTCACAGAATGGGAATCCTATTCTAGAGAAGGGGTATTCAATGAGATACAAACTTGTACCCCCAACATGTCCTATTTAAGTCAGAGGTAAAGCTCATATCCTTAGATTTAATAGCTCTGGTGTTGTTCATTTCATAGATATACAACAAGCCCATTAGAGTGGGATCCCAGCAGTTTGTAGGAAACAGAGCACAGAGAGGGCTTTGAGGTAATCTGCACAGGACATTGTGTTTGCACCCTGTATTCTTTTTGTGAGGAACATCTGTGAACTTTCCAGTTTTTGCATGTCCCTGGTCAGGCACATACATAAAAAAGCATTTTACTCAATGGTGGGTCTGATGATGGCTAAGTACAGCGGCACAATGGCATCCCTGGACTAGATGCCATCCCCTTACTTATATGTTGAGAGACATAGAATGATTTTCTTACAAGCTTAGTCACATGTTTGTCAAAAGCAAGGTTACTATCTACATGAATCCCCAAATCCTTGACTACTTTGTTTAATTTTAGGGAGGGAATTATCAATGAGGTAGTTTCCCAGGGTGTCTAATTTTTCAAATGAGGCTATTATGCATTACTTGGAACTGAGTTTTAAGCCATGGTTTTGGCACAATGCACCTGTTTGTGTTAGACCTTCCTGTAAGATGCTTGTATCTTGAGGAGTTTCTATGATTGCTCCTAACATGCAGTCTTCTGCAAACTTGGTAAGACAAAAAGCCCTTAACACTGGTCTTGACTTAAAGAAAATAGATACCAAGAAGAGACTATCTGGCACAGAGCACTGGGAGATGTCATTAATGACTGGCCTCTTTGTAGATGTTGTCTCTCCAATCCTACATTTGTGGGCCCCGTCTGTAAACCAGCTGGCTATCCAGCGAGTTACATAGGGGTTTATGCCTAATTCCATGATTTTTATTATAATGCCCAAGTGGGTTATTGTATCAAATGCCTTATCTAGGTCAAGATAGGCAGTATGCATCATATGATCTCATCTCTTGCCTTGTTGACCTTCTCAAAGAAGCCCACCAGGTTCAGTAGACATGACTTTCCTGTGATGAAACCAAACTGGGTTGGGTTCACTGTCTGAAAGTTTCCTATGTCATTGTTAATAATAATTGTTGTCATGGTTTTGCATATGACACTAGTCAGACTAATGGGTCTGTACTTCCTGGTATTTGTTGATGGCTTTCTCTTTTTCAGAGGGATGATGGTTGCAGTCATCATTTTTGTAGCATGAAGCCTACACAGAGGATATGGTTCAAGACTGACACCTGTTGTCCTCATAGGTCTTATTTCAGACTATTTAGGAATCTTCCTGGGATATTATTGAGGTCCACTGAAGCTGTATTCTTTGTCCTAGAGGGCACAACTATGACCTGCTCCCTACTGATAGTTGGAGGGATTGCATTAGATGGTATTTTTTGTGGCAGCTGAGGATGAGAGGAGAGGGAAACTGGAGGTGAATTTTGCAGCCAGAAGATTTGCTATTTCTTCCAGTTTTGTGAATGTGGCTCCATTCACCAACAGTTCCAAACACTGTTTTGTATAGCCTTTAAGGTTCCAGACATAACTAAAGAAGTACTTATGGTTGTTCTTGGCCTGGGACACTATTTTATCTCAAAATTTGCTTTGTTGTACTTAATTAGTCCTCTTAGTTGCGTTTTCAGTTTAATGAGAGAGGTTTTTTTTTTTTGGTGTTACTCTATAAAATTTTAGCAATTACCTTTTTTTGTTGTACACCCTCCTATTTAACTCTAGATTCCACCAGGTTGTTTTGATTTTTTTATGAGTTAGTTTAGGGCTTATTTCTGGTAGGCACAGCAGCCTGTATGCAGCCCTTGACATGCTTTTACACAGATTATGGGAATAATTCCGCACGCCTGCTGTGTTATCTGAGTGTAGAGTGACTTGAAATTTTGACAGGTTATCACTTAATAAAAGGTAGTTTGCCTTGTGGTAGTTTCTGTTACAGGTTTTGCTGGAGTTAGAGAATTTATTCATATTTTAAATGAGACTGATTTGTGGTCTGCCTTACCAGACAGGACACAACACTGGGGGTGGGGCTTTCTCCCATATAATTGTGAGTACCAGACCCAATATGTTTGATCCTCTAGTAGTGTCTGCACTAACTGTTCCAGAATGTTTGTGTTTACAAAAGCAAAAAATCTCTGATCTTGCAAATTTTGGGTCATGTTGTATTCCAGGTTTATAGAGGGATAATTACATTTTCCAATGAGTATGGTATTTGGTTAAATGGTGAGTGTCTTCAATACATCTAAGTATGAGCTATGGGCTTCATGAGGCATAGAGGGTGACCTATAGCTTGCTAGGATATGGTATGGGACTTTTGTCTATGGTAATCTGTTCATGGAGGAACTCCAGGGCATCATCGTGTTTAACCAAACTAGAGGTATGCTTGTTATTGATGTAGATGAAGACATCTCCCCATTTAGTCCATGGCTGCTGGTCTAAAAATGTGGAAGGCACTAAAGCCTTGCACTGCCAGGTACACTATGAGGCTTTAAAATTTGTCTAATTAACTGCACAGATGTCCACATTCTCCAAGGTGAGGAGAGCTTGAAGGGAGTTAAACTTGTTTTTCAGACTCCTGGCACTGAGCAGTACCACCTATAGATTTCCTTGGGTAGAAAGCTTGTCAATTTGTCATTGCCTGATAAAGGTTCTATGAGGGAGGAGAATGTTATAGCCAATATTGAAAAGCCTAAATAGGACAGGTGCAGACCTTCCTTAGCAAAAACAAAGCAAATTAATAAAGTCAATCAGCTTCTGTTCATATTGTGGCATCATTCTTGGTATAGAGAGAATGCTGTTCAGTGCTACTCACATACCAGCCTGTGACACACAGTCTGAGAGCTCCGTAATCTCTCTCTTCTTATAGCCTAAGAAGTTACATCTCAGGTCATTAAAATCTACATGTACTACGATTGAATCCTACTAGTACCTGTGGTGTAGTTGCTTAAGTTCATGTATAACTAGGCAGATCCTGGCCCCTGATAGGCAGCTGACTGTTATTTACTCCCTGTTCAGCCTGGAGAGTGGGGCATCAGTATATTGTACAATAGAGTCCCATATGACTAGAGTCATGTGTAGTGTATTGGTCTGCCTTATGGACTTGGTAGTTGATACTCCACTTGGTGTCGCTATATGTGCAGTGTTAGGTGTTTCAGTTGAGTGTATTCAGGTTTGCTGAGGATAACTGCTGCAGGTTGAATGTCTGGAAGACTTTTGAAATTTGGGAAGATTGTATTTATGTGCATCAGCATAAGTACGTCTATGTGTGGGGTGTGCACTATGTGTGATGGGTGCAATGTGTGTGTTTCTGACAACCAAATTGTTATTATGAATGTTTGTATGTAACAGCTTTACTGCCAGAGACATTGTATATATACATCTCTCACATACTGTTCTGGTTTCTTTGAGGATTAAATGGTAGTTAGTGAACAATAGGCAATTGATTAATTGTACCCATACCACCAAATCAGCTGCTGAGATATAAGGAATATGCATGTTCATGATGTCCAGTCTATTACTGGGTGAGCTACAAGAGTGTGGGGTGCAAGGGGGTTAATAGTAGGCTAATTAAGGGTGCTTTTGGAGATATAGACTAGACTAAGCTACAGAATACTAAATTCAAGAGGCAGTGCTCCTCAACATGCAAACTAGCTGCTCTGTGCTGCTTAACAAGCAAAGTTGTTGGTCTACACTGACCAAGTTACCGGTGCAGTTTCAGAAGTGGTTTTATAGGGAAAATTTGGTGTCTGTGTCTAACATGGTGCTACTAACCACCACTGCACGATGGACAGCGGTGCACAAACACTTCTAAGTTATACTGGCACTTAAAATACAGGAAACTGACTTCTACCTCCTCTGGAGAATAAAACCAATAAACTTACATTTTTTATGTGTTACTGAATTTAGATTTACCAGGCCACCACATTCTGCATAGTTGGAGTAAAACCAAAATTCAGTATCACACAGTTCTTTGGAGTCATAGTGTGTTGTAAGGGAACCTCCATTGTTTCACACAGCTCCACTGTGAGTAGTATTTACTCAAGTACTCATGCATGATTGCACATAGCAAAGGCGTAACACATCAGTAATGCTTTGTATAGGGCTACAGAATATATATCAGTATGTGTCATCTGTCACAGTCAACATACATAATATCGAGCAAAGAACATATACCAAGCTTTTACATAAAAACGCAAAAAGGATGTGCATTTTTTCTGCCTGACATTCTCTCTCTCAATATATGTTTTAAATGGTTTCTGATAAAGTTATTTAAATATGTTACAATAATGATACATTTCAAAAGTCTTCATGCATAGAAAGACACCCTTCTATAGCCCAGAAAGTAAGTCTTTTTAATTATGTATGGCAGGAGATATGGTAGATCTTATCATTAATCTTTTGCTAATGTCTGTGATGAATCATATGCTAATGACTACAAAGTTCATGACAGAACCTTCTTGATGACATTGAAGTCACTACAGATAAAAAAATAAATAAATAAAATAAAATTACTGCTACTTCTGATAAATGTACAGTCATACATCTATATCCAGAATGTTGTACCCATGTGACAGGCTGAGGACATAATACCACATGTTTTAAGTGGCCATTGCTTGTGAGAGCTTAGAAGAAGTCTGTTCTCAGATGGATCTACACCTTTTGCCTTTGAAAGTATAACAGTGTAATTAATTAAAATATATTCCAAAGTTTACTTACACAGGATGAGACAAGAACCCAAATAATTGCACATAAGAAGACAAACTTTAAAACTCCAAATCATAATAGAAAAATAAAACCTCATTTGTTCATTCTTCCAAGCCAACTACTTTGCCATTTAAGAATAACATAATTAGAATGTGAACGTTGTTGCCTTTTACTATTTTGTACATACAGAGGTCAGAAAGGACCTTTCATTTGTCTGTATCTGCCATGAACAGCCTCTGTAAATTGCAATCATCTTTTTTCTTTACTAAATAAAGTTTAATGGGTATAGAACATATTCTGACTATCAAATGTTATAACCTTAAATAAAACCACTTGTGAATTGTTGCAGCTGGAAACTGGTAGCGTGATGCATTAGTCAAAGGGAAAACAGCTGTGTAGGAAAACTGGCCAGCTACACAAGGAAATACTGCATAACAAACACAAAACATACATGCAAGAGTTGGCAAAACTCCCATCAGACTCGATTGCATGTTGTAGCTTTTAAAAATCCTTGTCTTCATTTTAGCTCCCATTTGCTACTTGCAAACAAGATGGTGTTGGTGCACCATATGCTGAGTTTTAAAATATGGTTTTGTAAACAATAATTCATGTTTCCTCGTGGAAGAGCTTATGCACAAAAATAAATATCTGCCATTCGCCATTTCATGTGACATAATTCAAGTGCAGTATATCGTGTCGGTAATGGAAGTCTTTCTCAGAAATGTATTTCATACCTACAGTACCTCAACATTTGAGATTTATTTTTTTAAACTGTGGATTGAGGGCCACCATCATTCACTTTAATAACAAAAGGATACAAAATGCATATAGAGCTAAATTAGATAGTTAAATGTTACGTTATTATACTACGTCATAGTCAGTGCTTCTCTGTAGGCTTGGCAATGCCTTTGTGTACTTACTGTTTATAACATTCCATTATATTAAGTGGTAATTTACTGCAGTAAATTTGCATTTCACTTGTGCTGAAATCAGACATGCATAGTTTTGGCTAAATCACTTAATTTCTTGAATTTATATACTTGCAAGGATCTGGAATGATTGTTTTGCTTCAAAATTAGTATTAAAAACAGTTTACTTCATAATCTGTTGTGATGTGCTGTAACATAATCCAATAAACTGAAAGATAACTGCAGAAGACACATAATCATGCACATATCCACATGCGGGCGAACACAGACACACACACATACACACACACAGACACACACACACACACACACACACACACACACACACACACACACACACACACACACACACACACACACACCACACACACAGATACATAGGCTCACTCACCCACACTTATATTCTAGCTGTCAACAATGAATGTCATAATCCCCTTGAAAAATTGTGGGGGAATAAGCATTTTCCTGCATTTGTTACATGTCTAGAATCCAGTTTTGTTTCTCTTTTTTTTTTTTCAATCATCAAAAGCACTGATTACAATTGTTGGGCATTTAGTACACCTGGAATGTTTAACTGAGTTTGGACTTGATTGTGGTGTTGTCTTAGAAATAAATCTCCACTCACAAAGAGACAGAAAATTCAAATTAAAGGAGTGGCAGGGACAAGCTATAAAAAGCTTTAGGCTGACAACATTACTTCCATTATTAATTTTCTTTCCTCCTTTAACTCCCACGTGCTGATTTTTGGAGTCAATCTCTTCTAGTGCTCATGTTTAGTAATTAAATTATATCAAAATCGCCCTATAAGCTGCTGTTCAGATTATCCTGCTTAACTATCTGATGTCTTGGTTTTATTCTTTCTCTCTTGTTATCTCATCATACAATCAGGGGAAAAAACTTGCCAACTGTACCACCAGTCAAAAAGAAATCCCATGCTGAGATATTAGGAGTATACCAAGGTAAAGATTTTATACAGAACCTTCAAAACAAGAGGAAGACATTGTTGGGTTTCCTTCCAGCAGTCCATTTGAAATTAGTTCTTGTTTCATCCATTTTCCTTCCAGCTAGGGAGAGCAAATATAATCTAGACAGTCATAATGTTATTGCGAGCTACATCAAGGATCTGAAAGTTGATAAAGGCTAAAAAACACTGCAATGTATACTAGCTGTGGTAAGGCTTTTTCAGAATGTACACTGAACTATTGATCTATAGTGTACAACAGCATTCTGAGTTAGG
This sequence comes from Protopterus annectens, assembly GCF_019279795.1. Lineage (NCBI taxonomy): Eukaryota > Metazoa > Chordata > Ceratodontiformes > Protopteridae > Protopterus > Protopterus annectens. The sequence goes on from NC_056726.1 coordinate 1,921,648,491, forward strand.
CTTTCCTCTGTGTTAAGATGACACATTTTGGAAGACTGAGGAAACTCTCAACAGACAAACAGCCTGCCAAAATTTAGAGGAAGAGAGGACAAATTCTTAAAACATTGTGATTTGCTCCTTGGTTACCAGTAATTTAGAACATGTCGATGCCTCGAGATTTTGTCTTGATTTCAAAGAGTGACAATGGTAATCGACTTCCTTAAGTCTATATGGTATTATTTGATTTTTAAAGGAATGCTCCTGGCATTCAACTGTGTGTGTGTGTGTGTGTGTGTGTGTGTGTGTGTGTGTGTGTGTGTGTGTGTGTGTGTGTGTGTGTGTGTGTGTGTGTGTGTGTGTGTGTGTGTGTGTGTGTGTGTGTGTGTGTGTGTGTGTGTGTGTGTGTGTGTGTGTATACATATCATTCTTGGGTGTCTTCATGAATCTTTATACAGTCAGTGGCACAGTCAGGCAGCCAAGCAGACAGACATGTTTCTAAGCAAGGATGAGTTTGAATGAATGAACAAATAGAACTATTTTTAAAATATTTATGGCATGTGTACTTTTAAGCTATGTGCCTCCCCGTTACACTGCATGTCTCAAAGAACTGACTGCATTTACATAACATTTCTTTTAGATGTCTATATTTTACAATTAGAAATATAAGGGAGATATATGGTAATAATAAAGGGCAACATAAACAAAAAAGTACTCAAAAGGAAACTTAATGTCAGTGCATTGCTAACTGCATTGTCATAGTGCAACAGTGATCCCAATAGCAGAGGTAGATTGAATGTAGTCTAATCAGAAAGACCTACTTTTCTATATTTTTTTTTGTTCTGATTTGCCACTAGAATTACATGAGTAAATCATTAATGATATCTACTTTTTCATAAAAGAGATTGCACCAGGTTCATGATGGTTTCAACCTGCAGCAACTATGACAGCACATGCCTGCTTGACTCCATGCCTAATGGTCAACTGATAACAGTAACTTTTCTTGGGAAAAACGATTATCGATAAATTTCTTTCTTATCCTGAATTATAACATGAGCTTTAAATAAACTACAAGTTCATTCTCCTTTAGATCTTATGGCTATAGACTGCAGCATAATACCAGCAAACCATACAAGGGCTATCTATAATATATATCATTCTTCAATTTATTTAGCACACTAAGAAAAAAAAAGAGAAAAATACTTCTGCTGACAATTGATACACAGGCTCATGCTAAAACCAGATCTAAAGAAAAATGTGACACTAATAGTTATACTGTGACATGCTTATATATGCTATAATTTTTTTTTGGCACTCGTATCACATATTTTATGGTAAACAAATAAAGAAGGCAGAGTACACTGCTTAAACTTTCTTTTTAATTAGAGGATTACACACCTTATCCATGCTGCATGAAAGTATCAATAAAAAAAGACTACAACGTAACAAAAAAATAATAAAATCCTCACCTACCTTTAGAGATAACAAACATTACACCCTTGCTTGGCAGGAGCATTTTCTGTAACCCACTTGGCACTATTCCTAGACTTTTCATCCTTAACGTGTATTAATTATAATCACCCCAAAATTTCCTGAACTCATCCACTTTCGACTGTTGCTGGCATGCCAGTCTCATGGGAAAGAGCAACTGATTCAAATGAAACCTAATTAAATTCACCTTTAAAGGTCCATAAATATCCAAGGAAATGTTTTCTTTTGTATTGTTATTTTGAGAGGAAGATCCTACAGCCTAAAAGCTTTCATAGAAATACTAATCCATTCTCTGTATCCCAAAACGCTGCATATATTCCAGCAGTGTAAGTCCACAAGTTCATGTTGGCAATCTGCTATCAGTATGTGTATATTTGTGAGTGTGCATGTATGTGTGTGTGAGTGTGTGTGTGCATAGTTGCAAATGTGTGTATATGTGTGAGTGTGAATGTGTGTGTGTGTATGTGTATGTGCATCTGATTGCAGGAAAGAGTAGAGAAACAGAGAGAGAGAGATTGTGTGTGTGAAGCATTCAGGAGAATGGAGACAGCAAAAAAAAAAAAAAAAGGAAACTGCAGTGATCTCTTCAAGTGCTCTAGATGGCAGAACCTCCACATCTGAAATGAGACATGCAGAAAGAAGAATGTAATGGCAGTCCAAGAATTCTTACCTCCTTTCTGGATGCAGCAACACACACTCACACACACACACACACACACACACACACACACACACACACACACACACACACACACACACACACTCACAGACGGTGAGCTGACTTGGGGAATTGATCCGGCACATACACAGAAAATTCATGCCCCCTCCCTTCCTCAACTGAAGACTCACAGCCTGGGATACAACACCCAGCTCCTGTCCTAAAGCGGATTAGTCAGTGTAATTATGTGGCAAGTGACTGCCCTCCTAAGCTTTTGCATAATAATAGAAACCTAAGCTGTACAGACACTGCTTGAATGATACAGAATCCTCTGATCAAAACTATCTGACTGCTGCACTTGGGAAAGAAAATAAAAATGTGCTTGATTTGCTTTCTAAAATTTGTCTGGGGGTTATGGTTTTATATTTGTTGGTCTGGGGGAGTTCTAGTCTAGAAATGTGGTGGTTTCTGCTAGAATGAGAGACACAGGCATACAAAATAGCAGTCTGTGTAGTATCACAGCATGAATTTGTTTATTCTGAAGCTGGATTACCTCCATCTTCCATGAAAATGCTCTCCTTTGTATTGCTGAAAGATGTAAGTATTTTTTACAGAACATTGCTGTTGTAACAATGCAACTTTTAGTTCCATGTTTGAAGGAAAGTGTAAAGTAAGCATTTAAAAACATTAAATGCAAAATAGCAGAAGCCAGCATTGTCTGAAAAGGAGGAACACTTCACCATGATGTCTAATTGTCATTTTATTCTGGTGCTCTTTATCCATGAAGAAAAAAAAAAACAGTACTGCAGTATACATAAACACCCTCTTATCGGTCTGCTTTAAAGGCTCGGCATATGAAATAGTTTGTGCCTTCTGTTTAGCCAAACATAGTATAGAGGTGATATTCAGACTTGTAGGTTACATGTCAGTGCTTTTCCACCTGTGTGACACATTATCAGTTGTGAAATACTGGTGAACTAAAACATTCATATCCTGGTAAGAATAAGACATGTAAAAATCCATCATGGGTGGAGTGACTTTCATTAAATAAGTGACGGAAGGCATAGACTCTTACATATTAATGCATTTATGTAAGAGGGAGAAAAAAGTCATAGCAGACATGATCTATAGAAAATCCTGATTTAAACTAATAAGACAATCATAACAGGTTAGCATCCAAACAATAATGAAAGGCTTTAGTCAGCTTTTTTAATATATCTACAAGAGGCCAAGATCAATTTAGTCAAGTATTAAATGTCAGAATCACATGACCTCAAGAAGTGTAAAACCAATCACTGTCTTCGTTATTTATTTAGTTTATTTAAAGCGGCTTTTCAATAAAGAATACTGAAAAGTGCGTACCGGCGGTGATTCCTTTCATTTGGGAAAGTTCTCCATTCATCGTGTTTGTGTGACTGTGAGGTTTGTATATATAACTTCAGGGAGTGGGAGGGTTGGGGGGGGCTTCTCTCAAGTGGGGGTGCAGTAGGACTTGCCTCCTTGCAAACATTACTTACAGTTGTATGTTTCCCCTAATGATTATTTTGGGCATTTGTGTTTGGTGTTTTGATTCCCTGACATCTTGATCTTTGAGGTTTCATAGGCAATCCAACATTCTCTTCTCCCAATTGCATTGCATTCACTGTCTGCTTCTTCATTTTTTATTCACACTAATGCAAACTTCATTTAACAAGGAATCACACTGGAATACTTCAAATAGATTCATATTTCATGTCCTTTGTAAAGAAAAAAGAAAAATTAAAATGCAAAGAAAATCTTTATAGAGTTGTATACAAGAAACAGAGCAATAAGAAAGAGCAGTACCTGTAACCCTCACGTTATTGTGAAAACATGTCAGCACAAACACTCTGCTCAGTATATAATGTAACATGTAAGCTATCCAGTCAGAGCAGCAGATCACAGAAGGAAATATGTGATGTTGGTGAGCCATAGAAAACCACAAACAGGACCAGGAAAATGCTGTCTTATCATAGCCATCAATCCATCCACAATCTCTTTTTCCCATTTTGCACATGGGGTCAGGGTGTCTCTTCAATAGTGATAATCATCTAGAGCTAATGTTTACTCCTCTGGGTGGCTAGCCCAGCTCCGATAGTTCTCCACACTCACATGCGCATGCACTCTCTCACCTATGGCCAGTTTTGAGCATCCAATCCATGTACTGCATGTCTTTGCAATGTGGCAGGAAACTGGAGCACCTTGAGGAAACCAATGAGAAAACACAAGGAGGACATGCAGACTCCACAGAAAAGCACCCAAACCATGAAGTGAACCAGGAACCACTTGCTGTGAGGCAACAACTCTATATGCTATGCCTCAGTGCAAATAATAATTATAAAATCTGCATGCAAAAACTGGCTAATCAGGTGATTTTTATGTACTTCTTTGTTTTCTGTGATGTATCTTTTATCATATTCCTGTTAGGTGCTAAAGACTTAAACAAAAAGATGGATTCACCTATTTACACATACTGTTATTTTATACATTTGCCAGGCATCCTGGTGTTTATGTCACAATGACATGATAAAGATTATTTTGGTAAGATTTTATTTGATATTGTACCTCACTGCTGTTTCAAGTTTTATTTTATTTTATGTATTTATTTATTTTTTACCTTGGTGAGAAAGAAAGAAAAGACTAGACAAAAAACAAAGACTTGTACCTTTAAAATGACAATGTTGTGGTAGTGATGGATAGACTGGAAGACAGCTCTAAGAAATGCATCCAACGCAGATCTACACACGGCTATGAAACACCTCTGCATTCCTTGGTATGCTAGTTTCATTGCTTGCTTTCGAGTCATATGAAATTGCTTCTTTGTCACAGCATGGAAGAAGTAGGTTTTGAAATCATGGATGCAGTGTTGAGTGCAGCAATTCATTCGTTACACACTTTGAATTGAGCAGAGGACACAGAAGTAGATTCTGTCAAAACAATAGATGATGTCATATTCCTAGTCTTTTGGATGTAGTCAAGAAAAGGCATTCCACAAAACAATAAAGGCTTGCTTGTAAGATTTTGGAATCATCATTGTTAACATTTTTAAACTTTCCGTGAATGAAGTAGGTACAAGTTATAAAGAGAAACTATTCCATTCTGATGCAATGTTTGATTTAAAGCTATTAGGAATTATTTATTAACGAACAATTACTAAAAGATGTCAGAAAGGAATTTGAAAAGAATGCATTTATGGCTGCTGTGTGGTAAATTTTTTCTTATGACTTTAAAAGTTATGTGAACATCATTATAAGTATATCATTTCTTTTAATCCTACATCTATAAAAGAGGGATGCTCTGCTACTCCCCAATAGCAGAATCCTCAAGGCACCAACTCATTGAGCATTACTCACTGAAGTCCATCACCCTGGCCACTGTTTTTCATAGGACATCCGTGCTGGTGCCTTTTCTAAATATGTGACAGCAGTGATTTTTTTCCTTTGGGAGATTTCTTCCTGCATCAGCTATGTCTAACCATGGAGTTTGTGTGTGCATCTGCTAGGGTGTATTACGTATGGCATGGCCTGCAGATCCCTTCTGGGGGAATGGATAAGGGAAGTGCATAGTGGATAGTGGAAAGTGCATCGGACACGGATATCCTTCAGAAGGGACTCACGGAAACAGATAGCTGGTGCCAGAGCCATGGCCTGAAGTTAAACGCCAAAAAATGTATAGTCATACCCTTCGGGAAAAACAAGGTAACCTCAAGCTACCATATAGGTGGCAATCCACTAAGCACAGAAGAGGTTATCAGGGACCTGGGGACCCAGGTTGACAGTGGCCTTTCTTTTGACACTCACGTTGCTAAAGTGGTTAGAAAGACCTTCTACATTGCCCACCTGATCATGAAGGGATTCACATCCAGATCTAGTGAGGTCATTGTTCCCCTGTACTCTTCACTTATCAGACCAATGATCGAGTACAATGCCCCATTCGGGATGTATCTCACCCGACATCTGCAGCAATTGGAGAGACCCCAAAAGTTCCTCAACAAAAGGATAAAGGGACTCCAAAATCTGTCATATGCTGCCAGATTGAAGAAACTCCAGCTCTATTCAGTCGCATACCGTCTGCTCAGAGGTGACATGTGCCTGACATACAAGACCATGTCCAACCCGGAATTAATGGACATGCTCCACCTCAAAAAATCCAAATCCACCAAAACCACTAGAGCAAGCGACTTAAACCTTAGCAAGGACATAAATAGGATGTGCTGGAGGGATAGATTTATCACTCAGAGATTCCCTATGCTGTGGAATAAAATCCCGGTCCATGTGAGGCAGAGCACCTCGCTGGCTCTGTTCAAGAGAAATCTTGACCTGTGGATGGGAGATCGTAGGTTTACCCCAAGAATCATCTCTGTGTCACTGCTGGACAGAGGCACAACAAACTAATGGACACAGTATTTTTTCATATAAGGGGTGGCGTAAGCCACAAAAATTTGGGCTAGGCTTATAAATGCCTTAGGGCATGAACCTATGTGAAGAGATGTGTACACTCAGTTCACTAGTAATATTTTTCTGAAGGAAAGATGGAAAATCATTACTAATGATTCAGGGAAGGAAAGTGAGAGGATGTCTACCACTTTCAGTACAGAGTATGCCCCCTCTCCCATGTGAATATAATGACTAGGCCCTTATAGAAAAGGCAAAAATAGAAAAAAACTCAAATCACCCACAATATCTGTCCAAATGATAGCTACTGCAAGATGAACTCAAACCTGATAATATTGAATGAGTAGGCCAATTGACCAAGGGAGGTTGATGATCAACAGACAGCAGTGCCAAATACAACCAAAGAGAAAAAAGAACTCTATAGACCAGATGCTACTGCAGCCTAGGTGCTCAAATGAACTTGACCTTGTTCTTACAAATTTAGTGCTCACATGCTCCACGCATGTAGTTATCCCATCACTAGTCAGACCAGACAGCCATGCTATCTTTTTCTGCTATAAGTACCCTGTCTGAGATATCCTCCAATCTCAGTGTTTTCAAGGTTTTCTCCATTGCCAATATTTTGACACTCTGGTGACCTAAAGAGATTTAAAAGCTTTGCTCCCCTAGTAAATACAACCATTTAATGAGTTCTACTCCCACTTAAACTTCACTAAAATGCAATGTCAGATTAAGAAATTTCAACTTCCATTGAAACTCTGCAAAAAATAAAATGCTAGGTTTGGAATCAAGTGCCTATGGTGAAACCGTGATATCAAAAATCTTTACAATAAAAGGGAAAATGTTGCTACTGAGAAATGAACACATATCACCCCATTCTAGAAATGGTTTCATAAAGGTAAGCAAAGAATGTAGGTGTAAGATCAACATCTGAAAACATAATTACAAATTAAATATTGATGCCTCCTGTAAAGGTAACTGAAAAGTGTTTTTAACTATTTCATAAACCCTAAGAACAGTGCTGAGCACTGCATTGAGCTCATCCCCGAAGGCAACACAACCTCTGACCCAGAAGACATCGCCAATATATTAGCAGATAAGTTTAGCTTATACCAAGCTGGTGGCATAGAGGAATAAAGCCAATACTGTCACCCATGCAGCCCATGTTAGAGGTCATAGGTTCATAAGTGAAAGAGAGAAAGAAAAAAAGAAAGTCATAAATAAAAAAGAAAGAAGGAAAGAAAGAAAAAAGAAAACACCTCAATCCCCTTCATTCAATCAAAGCTGCCATTGAGACTGGATTTCTGGCAGTAACAGTCCGTTTCTGTTTTAGCTAAGGTCTTTGCATTGGGGGCAGTTCCAGGAGCTAAGGGTTGAGATTCCAAATTTGCTATTCACTGTTATTTTGTTTAATTTACATGTTTTTATAATAGTTCTATTAGACAGAGAAAGACAAATAATTGTTTCCATTTCTTGATCTGATTTTTAATGCATTTTAAGAGATTGTATCTGCTTTAATGAGAGTCTGTAAGCCTGTCATAGTAGTAACAGTTCATCTGTGCAATAAAAGGAATATGTTGCATTCTGATAACCATAAGTACAATTTTATACTATATTTTGCACTTTTAAACTGTACGTTTGCTATAGTGCTGATTTTTAAAACTGTTCTTGCTAATTGTTGCACCTTTTCTCTGCTGTAATATAGACTAGATTCAGACCTGCTGAATCTGCTTCTGTTTGTTAACCTGAGCATTAAATAAGGCTATCTTTTGTATAAGAGGCCCCCCTGCACCCTTTTGGCAGGTTAGTGCAGTTAGGACTCATCTGATTGAAGCTTGCTGGTATAGGGCTCAGTTTTGAGCATTTTTATTAATTAAATTGTTTAATTCTGTTTGTTCACTGTTTTTACACAGCTCCACAGAGTTAGGCGACCAGACACTGCTGTGCTGTATTCATCTCTGCAATCCCAGGGATCTGCTGCATTCTGCTAACCTTAAGTACAATTTCATACTGTATTTTGCACTTTTAAACTGTATTTTTTGCTATATTGATGATCTTTTAAAACTGTTCTTCCTGATTTGTTGCACTTTTTGTCTGCTGTAGCATAGACTAGATACTGATCTGCTGAATCTGGCTCTGTTTATTAAATTGAGCACTAAACCAGGCTATTTTTTGTAGGCGGGGTCCCCCTGCAACCTTTTGGCAGGACAGGGCAGTTATAATTCATCTGATTGAAGGTTGCTAGCGCAGGACTCAGTTTTGAGCTTTTTTATTTGTTAAATTGTTTAATTCAATTTGCTCACTGTTGCTACACAAGCCCCGTGTTTACACAGCTTTGCACAAGTTTGCACTTGTTTTAACACAGCTGCACCGAGTTAGGCGAACAACCACTTCTCTGCTGTATTCAACTGTTTATGAGTAGTGCACCTCCATGCATCATCTCACAGTACCATGCAGTGTTGGTAACCATTGCTGGTTATAGATGTAAAAACAGCAGTATATACATTTTCCCTTAGTAGCTGCCAATGATCTGGCCAGGAAGTCCTTAAATTGCACTTAGTTGCTCAGAGAGCACTTCAGTTGTACTTTTGCCCCTTAACAGTCCCAAAACTACCAAATCTGCAATAATCTCGTACCATTAAGTGACCCCCGCTGGTATAGACCCTTTATAGAGCACCCTGTTGGTATAGACCCTATTTAGAGCATTCAGTTATACCACACCCCTCCATTTTCTCTCCCCATTGTGAAAATAGGATTTTACCTAGCATTATGGATGGTCAGTTTCCCTCCATTTTCTACAACCTGATTAACAGGGGTATCCTGAGGCAGTGTAGCAACTACCTCATGTACACTGACAAGCCTCTACTCATAAATCACTCAAGTACAATTTGTGAGAGATGCATCTACACTAAGAATCTGGAATCCTTGTTCTCTCATTCCCAGAACAGTGACAATGAACCTGTTGTCATCCCACATACTACAACTCCTACACAAACAGTGCACTCAACACATAAACTATCATACGCAAAGGTTCTCACCAGAAACCTACCTAATTGCCAGACACCTTCCATCACAATCATGCTAAAGCTAATACAGCACCTTCAGCACTCAGTGCACATAAAAACACAAGCACCGTTGTCTCTCCAAATAAGCCCCTAATGCAAAAGACAGCTAAACCAAATTGTTTAGACATAGTTGACTCCATTATGAATCCATTGTGAAACACACACCAGGCTGGACAAGGAGAAGGTTATAGTCAGCTGTCTATTGGATGCCAGAATCTGTCAGATTGCACGTGCACTCAAGTCTCTCAACAACAAGTACCATTATGGCTTCATCATAGTTCATATTGGTGTGAATGACTTGAGACATACCTCACTGGACTATATGAAAAGAGGGATCTACTTCAGATCATCGCATACCAAATCAGCAAACCACAGAACATCAAGACCAAAATTCCAAAGTATCTAATCAATGAAACTTTACAATGCTGAAAGGTCACAACACTGAAAGACAACTATTCATGCAACAACCTAAATACTTACAAATATTAAAAAACAATTAAAAATAACCACTAAATGGGCTACTATACACTTCACAATGTTTTTTGCTGCACCCCCTGCACCCCTGAAACATATATATATCAACTCTCTAAGATCGCACTACAGTGGGGGTAAAGGCTAAATGTCCTGATCCGCACTGTACCATGATCTCCACCAACAATCCTTGCAACATGTGAATTATGGTAAAACCTTAAAACCTTTAATTTACCTATTCTCGAAGCTCTGAGCAAATTTACAAAATTAGGGCAGCTAGGCTGGTGCTGGTGCATGCCTAGTAGTATTTCAGTGTTCTGAACTTTCAGCATTGTGTTTTGCTAATTAGAAAGTTTAGCGTTTTGGTCTCAACCTTCTCTATTTCACTGATTTGTATATGATGATATGAAGGGGATCTGAAGAGAGACATGATTGAGCTGTATGAATATGTGTCCCAGACAGGTATATCTGTAGCCTTGAATAGCATTCTACCCTCACCTAGGATGATACCACAATATAAACAAAAAATGATTGACTTCAACAATTGGCTTAGTTTCTGGTCTCATTCTAAGGGGAGCCAGTTTCTGTCAGCCTGGGATGACATGGCTGCACTATGTTGGCCATAGTATAGACTGGATTCACACCAGCTGAATCAAGTTCTGTTTAAGGACTGAGCACTAAAAATCAGGACAACTTTTTCTGGAGAACCCCCACTCCATCCTCATGGCAGGAGCGTACAGTAGGACTATCTAATTGAAGGTTACTGGTTCAAGGCTTAGTTTGAGCTATGTCTTTAGTGCAGGGCCCAGTCTGAGCTTTTTCATTGCTTTCTTTTTATTACCTGCTCTGCCACTGTATTATACTTAAGGACATGTTTTGTGCAGGTTGGTGCTTGTTTAAGAAAGGCTCCAGAGAGTTAGGAAATAAGCCTCTGCTCCTCTGATCATACCAAACCATCCGAGAGACGTATGAATGCTAAGTTTCAATTTTGCTACTGCATTTGTTGCACTTGACTGCATTTCACACCAATTGCTGCTTTTATCTTATTTAAGAAAAGATCTGTTCTGCTGTTTTATTCTGTTGCAATATTTAATTTAGGAAAAAATGTGCTTCTTTTTACTCTGTTGCCTATTTAATTTCAGAAAAAAAAAATTCTACTTTTATTCTGTTGGTGCACTTTTGTTGGCCGTAGTATAGATTGGATTCAGGCTGGATGTATTCAGTTCTGTTTGGGGACTGAGCACTAAAAATCAGGACATATTAACCCCCCCGTTCCCATGCCCTCATGGCAGGAGCATACAGTAGGATTAGATAATTGAAGGTTACTAGTTCACTGCTCAGTTTGAGCTATTTCATTGGTCCAGGGCTCAGTCTGAGCTATTTCATTGGTGCAGGGCTCAGTTTGAGCTATTGCATTGGTCCGGGCTCAGTCTGAGCTATTTCATTGGTCCAGGGCTCAGTCTGAGCTATTTCATTGGTCCAGGGCTCAGTCTGAGCTATTTCATTGGTGCAGGGCTCAGTTTGAGCTATTTCATTGGTCCGGGCTCAGTCTGAGCTATTTCATTGGTGCAGGGCTCAGTTTGAGCCTTTTCATTGCTTTCTTTTTATTAGATGCTTTGCTGTTGTTTGTGCATAGTGCACCATTCCACACCACTGCACGGGGGGCTAACTCTTGGTGGTTATAGATGTAAAAGAGCCAACAGACTTATTTTCCCTTTGAAGTGGCAGTTATCTAGCAGAACAGTTTTTAAACAGCTCTCAGCTGTTCAGTGACCCACACAGCAGTGATTTTTCCTCTCATCTATCAACATCAGACCTATAGATCCCCTTTTTATAGACCTTCTGCTGTTAGTCCCCCTAAAATAGCCCCCCTATCAGATACCTCCATCTTTTTTTCCATATCTGTGGAGATACCTGGTTTAAACCTTGCATTATGGACTACCAGTTTCCCTCTGTTTCTCCTGCAAGCTTGCTTGACATGTTTTTTTTTGAGGCAATGCAGCAACTGACTCATGTACACTGACAACCCTTTACTCCTAAATCACTCAAGTACAATTTGCAAGAGATGCTCCCACACTAAGAATCTGGAATTACTACTCTCTTGTTCCCAGTACAGCAATACTAAACAAGTTATCAGCACCCACACCATAACTCCTACTCATAACATGCACCCAACACATAAACCTTCATATGGGGAGGTAATCTCCAGAAACCTTCCTAAACACCAGAGACCTCCAAAACACAAACATGCTACACCTAACACTAAAGACCAAGCACCCAATACACATAAAAACATCTTACCAGTGTTTCATCAAATAAACCCTTAAGACAATGAACATCTATTCCAAATGTTTTAGTTATAGGCAACTATAGTGAGACAAATACAGATACTCCACTTACCAGGTTAAAAAAGGAGAAGTTATTGTCAGCTGTCAGTCTGGTGCAAGGATTCACAAGATCACACATTCATTTAAGTCTCTCAACAACAAGTATCATTATGACTCTGTCATAGTTCATGTTGGTGTGAATGACTGAGATGTACCTTTCTGGACTATATGAAAAGAGACATGACTGAGGTCTTTGAATATATGTCCCAGGCAGGTATGTCCCTAGCTTTGAGTAGCATTTTACCCTTGCATAGGATGATATCACAATATAAACAGAAAATGATTGACTACAGTTATTGGCTACGTTTCTGGTGTCATTCTAAGGGGATCCAGTTTCTGTCAGCCTCGGATGACATGGTGGATAGACCATGCTGTTTTGCCAGAGATGGACTTTACCTGGCACCTCTAGGCTTTTGGTTGCTGGCTATAGCACTTGCCTCCCCCATAATGCCATCACAAAAACAAAATTTGCAATGTGAAAATATCAAACACAAATAAACTAAGGGTCATGCTGCTAAATGCTGGAAGTATAAATCAGAAACTTCACTCTCTCTGGAAGCACTCCTCTCCCTGGAAGTTGTTGATGTCTGTGCAGTCACATAAACCTGGTTCAAGGCCACAGTAAACACCTTACAAAGCTACAATGCCTTCCACACTTTCAGACTGCAGATTGAAGGTGTGAGAACCAAAGGATGTGGAGTATCTATCTTCATTAAAGATAATTACACCTCTAGACTGGTTAGACAATATAACTCTATGGAGATACTCCAAGCCCAAATTACCATGGGTAAGACCCCCTTTTATGTCATCACCAGTTACATGTTTCCTTCCATGAACCAAGAAACCCATACAGCTTATTTAGACCTACTTGGGATAATTAAAGTATAACAACACCCTAGTCATGGGTGATTTCAACTATTCCTCCATTAACTGGGAAACTTATACATGCCCAAACTCACTTGCACAAAATTTCCTGGACTGTGTTAACTCAAACAGCCTGGAATAAATAGTGCATCACCCCACAAGGGGTTTTAATATTCTAGACATGGTCATTACCAATATGAGTGACCAATGCAATATCTCAAGTTCTCAAGTGTAGGGCATGTACTGGTTAAATCTGACCATAAATCAGTCATTTTTGAAGTAGCAATAGCACCAAAACTCCTCAAAGGAGAAGTCAGGCTAAAAATCTTCACCAAAGCTAACTATACCTTCCTAAGGGGGGGTATAATAGACTTCCAACCTCCAGTTCCCACAGATGGCATTGACGGCTATAATAAGGTACACACTAATGCCCTGTACAAACATCTGCACAAATTTAAAGACACAGCCATACATGGTAAGATTAAAGCAAGATCCTCAGGAAATAAGCAAACCATCCTGATGGATGTCTAGCATTACCAGATTACACAATAAGTAAAATAAGCTGCTGTCTAAACATGCAAATGTGAGAGCCCAGAAATGGAAGAGCACCCACCTCAGCCTAAACAAGCAAATAAGACAACTCATACAATCCTCAAAGAGTAATTATGAGAAAAGGTTAGCAACCCTGGCCAAGGATAACCATAAGGCTTTCTTCGGCTACATCCACAGCCTAAAAGGTAGGACTCAGATGTATGCTGAACTAATTGTGGCTGGTGTCGTACACACTGATCCTGTGGAAATTGCAAACCTGCTAGCAGACAGGTTTGGTGAAAACTTCACCTTCAACTCCATATCCCCCCCAAGCATATCACAAACCATGTCTTCAGCATCACCTCTTCCCTGTATCTCCAAAAATCAAGTCATCAGTTCTCTTTCCAAGACTTAGAACACAGCCTCCATGGGACCAGATGGTATTCTGGGCTGCGTTCTTAACATTCTTAAACAACGTTTTTAAACAAGAGGTAGTTACTCCATTAAGCACTCTATTTAACCACAGTCTAAATACTGTCTTTGTCTTCACTAAATGGAAAACTATATCTGATATCCCCCTCCACAAGAGTGGCTCAGCAACAGACTCAGTAACTATACACCCATAAGTTTAACCAGCCTCAACTGTAAGGCAATAGAACAAATCATCATGGATTTCATAAATAAGGATATAGGTGACCCAAACCCTAGAATTGTCCTAGTTTGGTTTTGTCAAGGGTAGGCCAGACCTGCTACACCTAGTAGACTTCTTTGAGAATGTGACCAGACCCACAGATGAAGGCAAAGCTTTGCACACAGCCTTTCTTGACTTGGCCAAGGCCTTTGACACAATCCCACATTCAGGCATCATTGACAAATTAACTCAGTTGAATATAAACTCCTATGTTGTCAGGTGTATTCCAAGCTGGCTCACAGATCGATGACACTCAAAGTGGGAGACTTCACCTCTACCAGTAGACCTGTCACCAGTGGGGTCTCACAAGGATTAGTGCTGGGCCCCCTCTTGTTTAGCATACAATTTTCAGAAGTCCAGGCTAAAACAAAGGATCTGTGGCTAACCAGGTTTGTGGATGATTGCAAACTAGGTGATGTCATTGAACCCCTTAGTGATGTCAGCGTTCTTCAAAAGGGGCTTACACAGACCAATGATTGGTGTCAAAGCCATGGTCTTAAATTAAACGTTATATAGATGCATCATCATTCCCTTTGGTAAAAACAATGTCCCTGCTGATTATAAAATAAACAGTACTACCCTAAGTACCAATTCTGTAGTAAGAGACTTGGGAACAGAAGTTGACTGTGACCTAAACTTCGACCACCATGTGTTTGCTGTTGTGAGGAAGGTATTCTACATCACTCACCTGATTAGTAATGGCATCTCTTCAAGAGCAAAAGAGGTTATAACTCCCCATGTACTCGTCCCTCATCAGTACTATTATTGAATATAATGCTCCATTTGGTATGTACCATACCAGATACCTGCAGAAACCTGAGAGAGTTCAGAAATTTCTAACTAATTAAATTCAGGTTCTCCAGCACCTGTCTTATATGGACAGACTGAAATCACTGTCACTGTACTCAGTAGTGTACAGACTACTTAGAGGACACTTGTGCCCAGCCTACAGAGCAATCTCAGATTCAAACCTAATGGAAATGCTGCACATCTGCAAGTCAAATTGGACAAGAGTCATCCGGTCCAGGGACCTTAACCTGGCTTGCAACATAAGAAGGACCTGCTGGAGAGACAGATATATCTCACAGAGGTTGCCACTCCTCTGGAATAGGCTACCAAGTCACATCAAACAAAGGCCCCTCTATGACCCTGTTTAAATGTATTCTGGATGACTGGATGGAAAACCATAAATTCCTGCCAGGGATTTCACCTATGACCCTCCTAGATATGGGCAGTCATTGCTAACTAAGATCTCAAGTTTAGGGAAGATATTTTATATTGGGTTTCTCTGATATTATATTGGATACACACGGCTAGGTTTATAAAGACCTTTGGGTCGATAGGCCAGTAACTGCCTCTGAACATATGAACCTATATTTGAACTGCAGTTTGCTGTTTAAGTGGTCTAACTGTTGTTATTAAGCCCTAATTTCATGCTTACATACTGAGCATATGTCAGGCTAGTTCAGGACTTGTCTTTGCATTGGGCCAGATGTTCTCCGTGTTTCACTGTTGCAGTCATTACATTTGGGTAATCCTGCTGGCAGGTTGCCCTCAGTCAGCCTGAATTCCAAAGTCCTGGGACCTGTGTCAGCTGCTGTCACCCCTTCTCTGACGTCAGCTCATCAGGGGTATAAAAGATGCGGCTGACGCCATTTTCTTTAGTCTTTCTTGCCGCTCAGTGCCCGAAGCAGAAGCAGTTCGCAAGTGCCGGTCGGCCTACTCCTGAGATATTCATGTTTGAGTTTCAGATCCAAAGACTTCAATAAAGCTAAGTACCCCGTTGGGGAAACTTTTTTCTTGCTCCAGACCGATGTCAGAAAAAGTAAATAATTGTATTTCTTGTAGAAAGTAAATACCTCATAAGGACTTTCATTCTTACTGTATTCCTTGTCTAGGCCCTGATCACAACGTTTCTGGTTGTCGGTTTTGTGGTAGATTTAACCAACGCACTATTTTAAGCGTCGGTATGATTTTGCTTTAAACAATTTTGGACGCCGGTTTAATTATCCAGAAATGTCATCAGATAGCCATCCGAGTACTGGAGTTCACAAAAAACACAAAGAAAAGGAGAGAGATAGACAACCGAGGCCCAAAACCGACAACAAAGCTTCTTCTAAGCCAGTCGCTTGTTTGCTGGTTCTCAGTGAGGTGCTTTCACAGCCCCTGGCGCCCGCTACTTTAGAGTCGCAGGCTGCTACTGACTCCCACGTGGAGTCGGCCGTGCCGCTGGAAACTCAAAGTATTGGAGCCTCGGATACTATTCCTTCAGATGGTTCCGGAGCCGCTGAGCAGGCACCGACTTCTGAGATTGTATTCAGACCTAAACATCTCTACATCAAACCAACTTCAAAGACAAAGCTAAAGCACCTTCTAAAGCAAAGAAACAAACTCAAGAGCCATGTGGACAGGCCTCTATGCCCAAAAACAGCTGCTCAAAATGGCCGAAGACTTGATTACCTTGATCAGGGGTTCCCATCCCCCTCCTGATAAGAGGCCTAGGCAAGAGACTGACTATGAATCTTCAGATCAGGTTTCTATTTCTTCTGATTCCTCTACTGAACTGGAATATTTTCTATTACTACCCCAACACTGGCCACTAGCCATTCCACCTTTGTTAGACATTGTAGATGATGTGTTTTCAGAATCTAGTCTTACCCCAGACTCCTTACCTCCAGCTCCTGTTACGCCTGACAGATATTACAGGGTTCCTGACTCTCATAAATTCCTTTTTAAAAACCCTGCTGCAGACTCAGAAACTATTTCACAGGGTCCCAAAGGAGTTAAGGCTTCCACTGCAAAAAACCCTATCCCCTCTGACAGAGATTCTAGGACACTGGATAGATGGGAAAAAAGGTTTACACATCTGCTACCTTGGTTATAAGGGCCTTAAACTGTCAGTTTCATATGCTCAAATATCAGCAACATGTCATGGCATTGCTTACACAGAAAATGTTGTTAAACTCAGAATGTGCAGAAAACAAGGAAATGCAGGATTTATTGCATGCAGCTGAACAAGTTGGAAAGCATACTTTGCAATGTGGTTTTGATTCTTTGGAGGCCTCCTGCAGGGCCGCAGTTACGGGTTCTGTAATTAGAAGGCATGCTTGGTTAAAGGAACAAAATCTGCCTGATCATGTCAAAGTTAAATTATTAGATGCACCTTTACAGCATGATACTTTGGTGTTAAGGCAGAAGAGGTGTTAAAGAAAATGGAGGACAAAGCTAAATCTATGCAAACTGTCAAAGATTTTTTACAAGTACAGCCACCTAGGTTTAGCAGACACTGGCCAACAAAGAATTGATCCTTTTCTGTGTCAGACAGACCTCAAAGGGGCAGATCCTGGTGCCCTAGAGGCAGATCCCAGGTGCAAGGTTCTTACAGGTCAAAGCAATGGGGTGCCTCTACCTCCAAAGTTGGAGAAGACAAATCACAACCATACAGGAAACAGTCCCAGTGACTTCCCTCTGCCTGCACCAAGCTCTTAGCTCCTGGCAGGACCCTTAGGGGGAAAATTAGCACTTTTTTCTCAAAATTAGTACATTATAACCCAGGACAAGTGGGTTCTAAATATCGTGTCACAAGGCTACAAGTTCCATTTTCATACCCTGCCAAAGGCAAACAGCTGGCCAGATCTGCCAAAAAATCAATGGGCAGAGGCACAAAAATAAGTCTCATTCCTCATGGACATGAGGGCCATTCAACAAGTACCAGAGCAAGTGCAGGGACAAGGATTTTACTCAAGACTGTTCTTGGTACCCAGAAAGGGCAAGGCCTGGAGGCCAATACTTAACCTATCTATTCTGAACACATTCCTGGAGATACCAAAATTCAAGATGTTGACTTTGCAGCAGCTTCTGCCCATGCTGGGCAAGAACGCTTGGCTTGTGACTTTAGACCTAAAAGAGGCATACCTGCATGTCCCAATCAGACAATTATGCAGAAGATACCTCAGTTTCAAGGCTGGCTCAATGCATTATCAATTCTCTGCACTGCCTTTTGGCTTACCTACTGTGCCCAGGGTCTTTACAAAGTGCCTGGCACCAGTAATTGCATTCTGCAGACAAAGAGGAATACAAATATATCCTTACTTGGACGACAGTCTAATTCAAGCAGAGAACAAGGACATTCTTCAACAGCATCTGGCATTTGTAAAAAGACTTCTAACATGCCTAGGGTACACAGTCATTGAAAATAAATCAAAACTAGTACCCTCTCAAGAGATAATATTCCTGGGTGCAAGCTTAAATACAACTGCCCAGATGGCTTATCTTACACCAGGCAAACAAAGGCAACTGACTACCCATTTTAAAATGTTGGCAACAAAGGCCCAGTTATCTGCAAGAAAAATTCTGCAGGCTTTGGGCTTCATGGCATCCTGAATCCTACTAATTCCATATACAAGACTGCATATGAGGAAACTTCAATGGTACCTAAAAAGTGTTTGGACACAACATTGCCACAACCTGGAAATGATTATTACGCTGATTCCCTGCTTACAACAGGAGTTTTGATGGTGGGCAAAGGCTTGTCACCAAAACAAGGGATAGCCATTCACATTACCCCCAGCTAGGCAGACACTAACAACGGATGCATCAGATTATGCCTGGGGGGGCCCACATGGCAGGAAGATGCATTCAGGGCACATGGCCCTCAAACCAAATGCATCTACATATCAATCAAAAAGAGATGCTAGCTGTTCTAAATATCCTGACAGCCTTCAAGGACCTAATTCATCCAGGACAACTACTGATAAAGACAGACAACACCATGGCCATGTGGTATATAAACAAGCAGAGGGGCACACATTCATACCCCCTTTGCAGACTAGCCATGACTTTGTGGGACACAGCATTAGCTTACCAAGTACATCTGCAGGCACAATTCCTGCCAGGAAGGAAAAATACTCTGGCAGACGAACTAAGCAGAAACCTCATGGATCCGCATTAGTGGCAGCTGGTTCCACAAGTCTTCAGCATGATAACAAGGAAATGGGGATGCCCGGATATAGATCTTTTTGCCTCCCCTCACAACTACCAGCTAAAAAGATTCTGCACAAGGACTTATTACAGACAAGCATGGAAAGTGGACGCCCTATCTTTCAGCTGGAAACACTTATCAGTATATGCCTTTCCCCCACTGCCTCTCCTCCCCAAGGTACTCCTAAAGGTCAGAGAGGAAAAGCCAAAAATTATACTGATTGCCCCAGACTGGCCCCACCAGTACTAGTTTCCATTCCTAAAGAACTTGTCTCAATGCCCAGCTTGGACCTTACCTCAAATACCTTATCTACTGTCCCAGAAAAACAATCAGATCCTGCACAGCCAACTCAGGACTTTAAACCTGGCAGCATGGCGGATAATGTAGACATTTAAAACACACCTCTCAGTAAAGCTGTGATGGATGTCATTTTGGAGGCCAGAAGGCCTAGTACTAGAAAATATTATGCTGGAAAATGGAAAAAATTCTGTGCTTGGAACCAGGCACAAGGAACTGATACAGCTGTGCCATATATTCCTCAGATTTTGCAATACTTAACTGAGATGCTGGACAAAGGCCTATCTTTTTCATCTATTAAAATTCATGCCTCTGCCATTTCGGCTCATTACAATACAGAGCCACCAATCTTTTCTCATCCCTTACTAAAACAATACCTCAGAGGAGCCAAAAATGTAAGGCCTCCAAGGAGATCACCAATGCCTGCATGGGGCCTCAACTATGTCTTGGAAAAACTCACTCTGCCTCCTTTTGAGCCAGCTGCTACTGCTGATATAAAGTTTTTATCTTGGAAAACAGCTCTGCTCCTAGCAATAACTTCTGCAAGACGAGTTTCAGAGCTACAGGCACATATGGCTGTGGAACCTTTTATCATTTTTTATCCAGACAGGGTCTCTCTGAGGACAAACCCAACATTTATGCCTAAGGCGGTGTTCAGTGTGGCTTTTAATCAACCTATTCATCTGCCAACATTTTATCCAAATCCACAGAACAAGGGGGAGAGAATTTTGCATTCTTTGGACATACACAGACAGCTTAGTTTCTGCTTGGACAGAACCAAAGTTTTCAGAAAGACAGATCAATTACTAGTGGCGTATGCTGCAGGACCACAAGGAAAGTCTATCTCAAAGCAGACTATTTCAAAGTGGATAGGCCACTGCATTCATTTCTGCTACTTACACCATGGCATGCCAGTGCCTAAGGGCATTAGGCCACATTCAACCAGAGCTGCAGCCACTTCAGCAGCCTTTCTCAGGGGAGTACCAACCAAGGACATTTTAGAGGCTGCTACTTGGAGTTCAGTGCACACCTTTACAAAGCACTATCATTTACCACTCTACTCTAAATCCAGGGCAGGCTTTGCCACTGCAGTTCTGCAGGGCCTAATAGCTGCTCCTAATGCTGTTTAGCTCCAGCCTTCCAACCATAGCTTTGGGACTCTACACAAATGTAATGACTGCAACAGTGAAACACGAAGAACGTAGTACAGTTGTGTACACTTACCATAAATGTAGATGTTTGAGTGTATTCACTGTTGCAGTCCAGGTTACCCACCCGCCATCCCCCTTTTCTTCTGATGGTACCTATCTTTCCTTCTCTGATTTATAAAACCTATGTGGAGTATTTGATTGTAGATGAAAGTAAAGTTTATATTGGTGCATGTATTTATATATATATATATATATATATATATATATATATATATATATATATATATATATATATATGGGTCTACTTCTTTTGACCTAACTTTCATTTGCCTGACACTCATTTGCTGACCCAATTTGACTGAAATTTCATTTGCCTGACACTTCATTTGCCCGACACTTCATTTGACTGACAAGTATTATTAGCAAGAAAATGGAATATGCCCCCTTCCCCACTGTAGTGCGACCCTGGAGTTAGAATATATAGTTAGTGTGGGGCAAAGCCCCCCACTTCATTTCATATGATATTGTTAACTTTTGATGTAATATTGCTTAGTGAAAGAAAAGTAAGTGGGGGGCTTCGCCCCCCACACCCCCCAACTATATATTCTAATTCCAGGGTCGAACTACAGTGGAAAAGGGGGCATATTCCATTTTCTTGCTAATAATACTTATCAGTCAAATGAAGTGTCGGGCAAATGAAGTGTCAGGCAAATGAAATTTCAGTCATTTGGTCTCAGGCAAATGGGTGTCAGGCAAATGGGAGTTAGGTCAAAAGAAGTAAACCCATATATACACATATATATATAAATCTTGGCTACCCTTTTAGGGGGCACCTGACATCTGGGGCAAGAAAAACTAAAGAAAATGGCATTGGTGGCATCTTTTATACCCCTGACAGCCTGACGTCAGGGAAGGGGGGACAGCAGCCGACGCAGGACCCAGGACTTTGGAATTCAGGTCAACTGAGGGCAACCTGCCAGCAGGATTACCCAAATGTAATGACTGCAACAGTGAATACACTCGAACATCTACATTTATGGTAAGTGTACACAAGTGCACTTTCCAGGCCAGTTAGCTCAGAGCTAAGGGTCTAATTGTTTACTCCCTCCCATCTACCCTGTTGTAGTTGTGTTCTTAAAACAAGTGTATCTGTTGTTGCCTGCCCCTTATGATAATTTGGCAATATAATTCCCTCCTTCTTTCTGTTTATTGGCTGTAGACAATAAGGGGTATATATTACAACATCTAATATTTAACAGTTCAAATCAATAAAGGTTGACCTTTAGTGATCGAACTGTTAAAACATCGGATGTTCAGAAAAAAAAATAAAAACAACAAAAAAAAAAACTAAACAGTGTAGGCAGGGGGGCAAATCCCCCTGCACCCCCTGCTACTTAAATATACCAACTCTGAGACCACACTACATTGAAGTAAATGGAAATCTCCCCTTATGGAGATTTCCGTTTACTTGTTCAATGTTTTGCAGTTAACGCTATTCTCATGTCGACAATGTCAGATTCGACATTGTCAGCTTTCAAGAATTTAATATAGACAATAAGTACATAAAAATCATTTTACAAAGTCTCTCTCCTTTAATTACACACCAGCCTAAAATACCTTTGATAAAATTGGTTAATAATGAGTGTACTGATATTACTTGCACTGATTTTTGTATCAAATTAGTGATTTTTTTCCCATAATGAGATTAATGGTTCTTGTTCCTGGCAGAAGAAGGTTTCTAGTCTAGTTGTTTTATATTGAAGCAAGTCCACCTAAACATTATTATAAAAAACAAACTACAAGCAGTTTTACTTATCCCTGCCCCACAGTATTCCTGTCGATATGGACCAGCACTTCCCGAGAAGTTCTCTAGCCAGCCTAATTGAGAGGAGTATCTAGGGACAGTGTAAGAATTGAATTATGCTGTCTGATAATCATCGATTACTCAAACACCATAACACAGTTTATGAGAGATTTACATATATAATATCCTTGGAGGCAAAAATCACACAAAGTGAACTCAGACACCAAAATCGTCAACAGTAGACAACACATCACACCTCTCCACGGCCCTCACAAGCAACATAATCCATCATATGCTGAGGTTCGAAAGATTGACTTGACTAAACCTGAAAGACCTCCAAAACACAACACAAGCACAAAGCACACTCAGCATATTAAGCCTACTTCCTCACATAGTACAAGAAGTCCCAAAGTCACAGATGCTGAGCCCATAAGACAGGTATTGACCCAGCCAAAGATTCTTGCTATGAGTCTTTCCACTGTAAGACATACAGATGTGGCTCTTACCAGGCTGAGCAAGGAATGAATGATAGTTAGTTGCTTGTGAGGTGCCAGGGTCCATCAGATCACACATGCACTGAAGTCCCTAAACAACAAATACCAGTATGACTCTGTCATAGCTCATGTCAGTGTCAATAACTTCAGCTGTACTGCCCTGGATTATATGATGAGAGACATGCTGAAGCTCTCTGACTATGTGTTCAGGACAGGTAGGAGCCAAGCACTGAGCAGCATTTTATTTTCTCTAAGATACCACAATAGTTTTGGTGTTATTCAAAGGGTATCCAATATCTGTCAGCCTGAAAGGGCATGATCAACAGACTACACTGCTTCATCAGTGATGACCTCCATTTGTCCACTGTAGGGTTTTGACTATTGGCAAAGATGTTGTTCACCACCATAGTGTCTATTTTAAGTAATGCCAACCTGATAAATCTGCAAACATAATGAAACAAGCAAAGGAAAATATGAAGGTGTTACTGATTAGTGCTAGGAGCCTGGACAAGAAACTTCACTCCCTACAAACCATTCTCATCCTGGAAGATACTGACATTTGTGTGGTAACTGAGACATGGTTTAAAATAGAGAAGAGCACTCTGGTTATGGAAGGCTATAACTCTTTCAACAAGTTTAGACCAGCTACTGTGCAGGAGGGGAAAAAATGTGTAAGTTATCAGTCTGCATCCAGAAGAGACTTACATCAATAGTGGTAAAGCAGCATGATAAATTAGAGCTTTTTCATGTCCAAATAACTGTCATAAAGGTCCTGTACCATATAATAGCTAGCTATAGAACTCCCTTTATGACAAAAGAAAGCCACATTTTCTATCTACCGGAATTAGAATCACTCAGTATTAAACCCAATACCATTTTCCTAGATTATCTAAACTGTCCAACTATAGACTGGGAAACCTGCACCACTACTAATATGCAAGCACAGAGAATTCTAAACTATGTCAATTCAAATGACCTGGAACAATTTGTCAACATATTTACTAGGGGAATAACATGTTAGAGAGCATCTTTCACAATCCATTGTGTCACTTCCTCATTTTTTAGGTCTGACCATAAAGCAGTCTCCTTTGAAATATAACAAAAAACAGAGATTCCTTCATCCCATGGTACCCTTAGAAATTTCTTTAGCACAAGCTGCCTACTCCTAAGTGATAAATTGGAAAGCTTCAAATCCCCAACAAACCCAGTTAACTCCACTGAGTACACAGAAATATACACCACCACACTAAACCAGCATGTAAACAGCTGCAGAGATGCAGCTGTACCCCATAGGAAGAAGTATATAGCAAAGCACCAGAAACAAACCCACAAGGTTGAACCATACTATCATTAAGCTTTATAATAAAAGGAAAACAACTTTGACTGAAAGTCAAAAGAGTAATTTACAGAATGTTAAAGCCCTTGTTATTAAAATATTACCTTATTTTGCTTTTGCTGCTTGTTCTTAAATGTGATGAATTGCATTTATTCTGTTGCATTTATTACTGCTTGTTAGAAGCTTGATTAAATTGTAATTGTTACTCTAAGTTCTTCAGTTTTTATTTAAGGACTTGGGCTTCAGGACAGTTATTCTACATTAAGGCTTGTGGTCTACACTCTTGTGGGAGGAGAGGGTAGCTTCTGCCCTTTTGAGCTGGGAATTGCTGGGGTTAAGGCTTCTTGTGCCTGGTGTTCTAAGTGTCATTGTTCTAGTTTAAGCACTTCGATTCCAAACCAGTTATTTTACATTAGGAAGATTTGTGGTCTAAACTCTTGTGGCAGGAGAGGATAGCCATCATCCTTCCAAACTGGGACTTGCTAGTTGAAGGCTCATCATGTCTGTTATTCGGAACGTTTCTTAGTTCTGGTTTAAACACTTGGGCTCCAAACCAGTTATTTTAAATTGGGAGGGTTGTGGTCTAGACTCTTGTGGCAGGAGAGTGTGGCTTACACCATTCTAAGCTGGGAATTGGTGGTGAAGGCTTATTGTGCCTCTTATTCTAAGAGACATTGTTCTGAATTAAGACCTTGGGTTCCAAACCAGTTACTTTACATTAGGAGGATTCATAGTCTAAACTCTTGTGGCAGGAGGGGATAGCCTACACCATTCTAAGCAGTACATTTCTAGTTGAAGGCCTATTGTGTCTGTTTTTTGAAGTTTCTTAGTTCTGTCTTAAGTACTTGGGCTTTAAAACCAGATGTTTTACATAAGGAAGGTTTGTGGTCTAGACTCTTGTGGTGGGAGAGTGTGGCTTACACTCTTCTAAGCTGGGAATTGCTGGTGAATTGCTGCTTTATTTAAACTGTTTTTTTGCTGTTGTGATTGTGATTTTATGCATTTTGAATTTCTAGTAGTACTGCATTTTATAGCATAGGCCGGATTTAGATTTGTTGAATCTAGACTGGATTCACTAAAACCAGCTCTTCACTGCGATAATGAAAGATCTGAGGTATCCATTGCTTCCAACTAAATATAAGTGCCTGTTTTTGCTCTTATATTACACTTTTAATTTGTATTTGCATTCCATTGTCTGTTTGAATTGTCTGAACTGTTTTTATCCACATTTTACTGTATACTGTACTAGTTCAGCTGTAGCATAGCCCATTTCCAGGTTTGCTGTTACTGGGTCTGTTCTGTAACTTCTGAGCATCAAATTTAAGCTATCTTTGTTGGTGAAGCCCCTTCTGCATGCTTGTGGGAAAAGAGTACTGTCTGTGTTCCATCTACTTGAGGGTGGTTTGACTACAGCTCAATGAGAAAATCCCTTATTGGCTTGTTCAGTTATAAGGGTTATTTCTTGTTTTATTTAAGTCCCGAGTTTGCACTTGTTTGCATGTATCACACCATTGTGCACTGCTGCATAGCAGTGGTTACTATTGGTGACTATAGATGCAAACATTTTGCTTGTTAAATTTTCCCTTAGCACTTTGCTTGTGGTTCTCCAAAGGTTTTTCATGGCCCTTATCTATTGTCAGGTGAAACACTAAGCCTAGCCTCAGATGTACCAACACACCTCTCACCCACTAGCCATTCCTAAGTGTGACCTCTTTTCCTGACCGTATAAATTTACCTAACACTATGGATGTACAATTTCCACAGTTTCTCCAGGCAGCTTTGTCAACATTGTTATCATGAGGCAGTGTAGCAACTGCCTCATGTTCACCAAAAACCCTCTACTCCTACTCCTCACAAATTCAACATGTGAGAAATGCAACCATTATCATCATATGACAATGAGCAGGTTGTCAGCAGGCACACCTCACCTCACCTCCTATTCCACCCAAACCCACATCACACATACCTACATACCTACATATCCAAAGGTCCTCACCAGAAACCTACCTAAACAACAGAGACCTCCCAAACACAAACACAAGCTAAGCATGCTACATATAATACTTCCTCTGCAGAACACAATAAACATATTAGCTCATGCACCAGTGTCTCACCTGCCAAGCCCTTACAACAACAAAAACAAACATATTAGTCTTTTATGGTTCCATCATGAAACATACAGATGTCCCTCTCACCAGGCTAAATAAGGAAAAGGTCATGGTCAGCTGTTTGTCAGGTGCTAGGCTACACCATATCACACATCAACTCGAGTCTTCTAAGAATAGGTACTGTTATGACTCTGTCATAGTCCATGTTGGTGTGAACTACTTGTACCTCTCTGGACTATATGTATAGAGGCATGACTGAGCTTTCAGACTATGTTTCTCAGGCAGGTATGTCCCTAGCTTTAAGCAGCATTTTACTTTCTCCTAGGATGATTCCACAATACAAACAGAAAATGACTGACTTTAATATTTGGTTAAGTTTCTGCTGTCATTCTAAGGGGATCCAGTATCTGTCAGTCTGGGATGACATGATTGACAGACCTTGAGGCTTTGCCAGAGATTGTCTTCATCTGTCACCCCTGAGATTTTGGCTACTGACTAAGGCTCTTGCCATCCCCCCATATTGCCTTTTTAGGCAGTGTCTCAATGACAAAATTCCTGATGTAAAAACCCAATCTAAAAACAACCTCAAGGTTATGCTACTAAATTTTAGAAGTCTTAACACTAAACTGCACTCACTGGAAGCAGTCCTCACCTCAGAAGATGCAGGCATTTGTGCAGTCAGAAGGACCTGGTTCAAGGTTGTGGAGAGTGCCCCAACTATAATGGGTTACACCTTCTTCCACACATTCAGAACACAAACTGAAGGCATGGGAACTAAAGGAGGCATTGTATCAATATTCATTAAAGATAAATACACCTCCAGATTGGTTAAACAGTATTTATTTTATTATTATTTATTTTATTTTACATTTGTTGACCGGGCTAGTCTAACTGGATATATGTCCATTTTCAGTAGAGGCTGTTAACATAAAAAAATTACAAAGAAATATAAAAAATGAAATTATAGTAATATATACACTGACAAATCTGGTTAATAGGAAATCATTTGAAGAAGAGATATCAAATACAATGTAAACTGGAGTTTCAAAAATGACATGGATGTACATTCCATAATGCAAAAAGGAGGCAAACAATCTAGTTCAATGTACATGTAAAGAATTTCACTTAATGGCAAAGAAAAAAAACAGGTGGTATACAGTCTGATGTCATATACAGTACATTACACAATGAAAGAGGCTGCTTAATCATCAGTAGTAGTTACAAAGAAAAATTAATAATAAAATATTTTTAATACTTTTTTTTTCTTTTCAAATAACAGAGAGAGAGAGAGAGAGAAGGAAATTAATGGCATACAGAGCATAGAGGCCATATATTGTTAAAAAGGAAATGACAGAAGACTTAATTAAAATGAAAAAAAAGGGGGGGGGAGACAGAGCATAATTTGGGTAGAGGAGAGGTTTAGTACAGTGGCATGAACAGAGTGTTTTGAGGAAAAGTTTCAGTCTTTTTTTGTAGAGTGATAAAGAGGAAATAGAGGAAAGGTAACAGGGGAGAAGATTCCAGAATTTTCCCACAGTATTGGAGAAGAGAGAATCCCCAGCCCTGTTGTATGATTTAGATGTTTTGACTAGAAGTTTCTGAGATGAACGTATGGACTTCAGATTATTATA
The DNA here is from genome assembly GCF_019279795.1 of Protopterus annectens. NCBI lineage: Eukaryota > Metazoa > Chordata > Ceratodontiformes > Protopteridae > Protopterus > Protopterus annectens. Next base: position 1,921,676,839 of record NC_056726.1, read on the forward strand.
GGGGGTGGTGATGGTAGAGAGACTAGGAGTATTGGAAGGTTGGTAGAGAGTTTTATGTGCAATGATTAGTTGGTGGTACTTGATCAGATTCTGTAGTTCCAGCCATTCAAGCTGCTTTAAGTTAACACAGTGGTGAGTTTTAAATGGGTTACCAGTAGCAAATCTGGGTATATTACTGTAGCTTTCCAACTTACTGAGGTTGCTCTTAGGTTGGTGAAAATGGAAGAGGCATAGAGGAGTGTAGAGATTAGATGAGTATGTGCAATAGTAGTTCTAGTTGTGGGTGATAGGAAGGGTTTTATTCTGTACAGAGAGCCAAGTTTTTTGTTGACAGATTTAATAGTGTTAATGTGTATGTCAAAGGAAAGATTGCTGTCTATGGTATGCATGATTCCCTGGAGATAATTCAAGTGTAATTAACTGTTGATAGGCCATCTACTTCAGTCATTGCCAGTTACAGGACCCAGTCCATGAATCAGGACACCCATTCTGCCTATTTGGATCTACTTGAGTCTATCAAGATACATCCAAACACCATGGTTTTGGGTGACTTTAACTACCCATCCATTGACTGGGTAAATTACTCGTGCTCAAACTCACTTCCCCAAAGGTTCCTTGACTTTGTTAACTCCAGTGCCCTAGACTAGCTGACTGACACCCCTGCAAGGGGTGCCAACATCCTGGATCTGGTGCTTACCAATATGTGGGGACCACTGTAGCACCTACACTGTGAGGTCTTCTCTGGTGAGATCTGATCACAGATCTGTCTCATTTGAAGTAACTATCATACCTAACCATCCCCTAGCAACAACTAAACAAAAAACTTCTTCAAAGCAGATTATAACCTCTTATTTTTGGTATAAATAGCTTCACTGCTCTACCCCCTCTGGATGAAACTTACAACTATGCCAAGTTCTACACCAATGCTTTATACAAGCACCCATACAACTGCATTGTTTCAAATGTACCTGGTAGGACCAAAACAAGCTCCTCCAGGAAGAGGAAACCTGCCTGGTAGACAACTGCTATTAACATGTTTTAGAATAAGAGGAAAAAATTACTGTCTAAGAGTAAGTGGGAGTGAGCCCTAAACTGTAAACACTCCCTCCTCGGCTTAAACAAGTGAATACAACTTCTTGTGGAGTCCTCCAAAGCAAACTATGAATCCAGATTAGCCTCCTCAACTAAAGACATCTATAAGGCATTCTTTAGTTACATCTGTAAACTAAAAGTAAAGGCCCAAATTTGTGCCAGACTGGTAGTTAATAATACCACATATACTGAACCTGTGGACATAGCTAACCTGTTGGCCGACATGTTTGGTAAAAACTTCACTCCCCTGTCCCTGCCACACGTACCCCATGACATCCCTACTACCTGTCCTTGTATCTCTAAAGAGCAGGTTGTAAATGCTCTCTCTAAGGTTAAAAACTCAGCATTTATGGGACCTGATAACATCTCAGGTGGCGTCCTACATGGGTCCAACAAGAATTAGCAACACCATTGGTTACTCTTTTCTATTATAGTCTAAGTACCGGTTTTATCCCAGCTGAGTGGAAAATGGCCACCATTATTCCCTTGCACAAAGGTGGTGCTTCCACTGACCCTGGGAACTATAGACGTACTAGCCTGACTAGTCTTATTTGCAAAGCCATGGAGCAATACAGAAAAGGTATAGTCAATCTCCAAACACTTGACCCTACTCAGTTTGGATTTGTCAAAGGGAGATCATGCTTGTTAAACCTGGTGGACTTCTTTGAGACCATCACCAAGGCCCTGAATGAGGGAAAGGGAAGTAAATTATAGCTGTCCTATAGCATCAATGCACTATGAAGAGAAATCTGTGAGTGATTAAATAATTCTAATGACAAAAATAAAATGGAGTGAGCAATTATTGTAAGCTCACAAAAATGTAGTCATTATTCTTAAATTAAATATATATTTTTCAGCTTTAATCATTACTAGTGAAGCTGAGTAAAAGGGAAAAGAAAAGAAAAAATATTAACTTACAAAACGCAGGCTGTGTGTGTGTGTGTGTGTGTGTATATATATATAAATATATATATATATATATTTATATATATATATATATATATATATATATATATATATATGTATATATATATATATATATATATATATATATGGGTTCCATACACTAGATCGAATTTTCACTAATTTGAAATAGTGCATGGGATGCTCACTGCAGCGAAAGTGCACTTAATCGAAAGTGCACTTATGCGAAGTTCAGTACAACGAATGGGTGTTGTACTGAACATCTGTGCAGTACTCATGGACCTTAGGGTTAGGGCACGGGTCATAGTAAGGGGATAGCCCATAGGGCTATCCCCTTACCATGATGCATGCCCTAATCCTAAGGTCCGTGACAACTACAGTGCATTGAAGGACATAGCAATATCCTCCACTATGGTGTGATAGTCACGATCCTTAGGGTTAAGGCATGGGATAGGGTAAGGGAATAGCTTTACTAACTATCCCCTTACCCTAACCAGTGCCCTAACCTTAAGGTCTGTGACTATCGCACCATAGTGGAGGGCATAGCTTGTTTTTTATGTCCTCCACTGTGCTGCAGTGTTTTCGGTGAAGTGCACTTATGCAAAAGTTCACTTTTGTTAAAGTGAACTTTCGCAGAAGTGAGACTTCCTATTACAAGTTCGAAGTAGTGAACTTTCGTTCTTGTAATAGGAATCCATATATATATATATATATATATATATATATATATATATATATATAGATGTAGATATATACAGACCGATCCAATGTATGACTTTCAAAACAATTACAGTAGTACTATACAGCTATTTATTATATCACTCTCATCTAGAGATAAAGAACATTATAATTATATTTGACAAAAATTAGACCATAGTTCAAATCATTCTTGAGCCAAAGAGATGTGTTTCACAACAGTGGATTTTCCTGTACAGAAAAGATGCTCCAAACATTAGATGACAGGACCTTGACTCATACTGGTCACAACTTTCAGAAATTATAGAGTCATTTTAACATTGTACTAATAGAAATAAACTGTACTAAACCAGATTGGTAGACTGTAACAGATCTCAGCTAGGAGAAAAATTGAAAATAGTTCAAAACATCTGAGTCAACTCCTTTATTAAAGATATTGAGTATTTCTCTTCTTTATATAGAAAGATTATTGCATTGTTAAGATACCATATAACATTCACGTGAGTCAGCTGAGCACAGAATAACAATCTCCTTACTGCACGGAAACTCACTTATATCGGAGATTAGAAAATCAAGATCCTGTCTCCTAAAAATATAAAAATCATCAATAAAAGCAACAGTAATGTAACAATTATGAAATTGCCACTGACTAATTAGAAATGAACAATACACCATTCATTTTACTAACTAATATATCCTGATTGCTTGTAGATGTCATTCATTATTAGACATGATTTCCAAATCCCATGATAGAACCTACTCAGCACAAATATTATACTAGACAGGAAGCAAGCCATCGGATCCATACTGAAGGACACTTTGAAATGTCATTCTGCTATGAAAGAATAAGTGAAATGATAAACATGCACTAACATGTTCCCTTCTCTGCGCTTCTCACCTTTCATATTCCCCCATCTGATGCTGTAAAGCATCATTAAAATTATAATGCATACTGTAGTTCTTACTGGACAATGACTACAAGTTTTCATATGAATGAACACTTTTTCACTTGCTATCAGACATTTTTGACATGCCATTTTTTTCTGTCCCTGACATGCACAATATTTACACAGTTGTTTCAAAAATATATGAGATTAAAACATGCCTACATCTTGATGGAACAAAAATGCAATCTGAATATTGTAAATAATCATCAGTAATACACTTAATGCTATGTATATTTTCATAGCCCCACCAATTCTTTAGATAAATTATCATGCATCTTACTAAACTCTTGCAACATTTTATTTTATCTTGTACTATACTATGATCTTTATTAATAGTTGTCAAGTGAACAGTTTAATCAAGTTCAAATTGACTTCCTTTTTTGACTCTAATAATTTTAAAATATATTGTTTAAGCATAAAGAGAAATAGCGTAATAAATCTTTCAATTGCCGATTTCATAATACTTCTTCAGAACGCACAAACAATAAGACAACTCTACTATACATATATAGTACCCAAACTAACCAATTAATACATAATCAATTGACATTTAGAAACCAACCAATCACTATTGAAGTAAAAGATCATGATTCAATTGTTCTGTTAAAGCAGTTATAAGTAAGTCTAAGGGGAGGCTCAATAATCAACTAATTAATAGTTTTCACTGATTTTAATTTGTTTTAACAGAACAATTAAGTCATGGTCTTTTACTTCAATAGTGATTGATTGATTTCTAAATGTCAATTATCTATTAATTGGTTAGTTTGTAATATATATATATATATATATATATATATATATATATATATATATATATATATATATAGTAGAGTTGTATTTGTTGTTTTTTTGTTTGTGCATTCTGAAGAAGTTGTTTTACGAAAGCGGCAATTAAAAGTTTTATTACACTACTGCTACTCAATGCTAGAAGTCTAAACCTCAAAATGCACTCTCTCGAGGCACTCCTAAAAATGGAGAACATCGATTTCTGTGCAGTAACTGAGACCTGGTTCAAGGCTCCAGAGAGGACCCCTGCAATATCAGGCTACAACTCTTACCACACTTTTCGGCCACCAAACCAGGACCGAAACACTAAAGGTGGAGGAGTGTCAATATTCACCAAGGATATTCACACCACCAGGCTAGTTGGCCAACACAATGTGTCTGAAATTCTCCAAGTGCAGCTAACACTAGGTAAGACTGCAATCCAAATTGTAGCTTGCTACAGATCCCCCACCATACCCCAAGATTCTCACTACACCTTTCTAAACATACTGGAAAATATTAAGATAGAACCAAACACCCTAATACTGGGTGATTTTAACTACCCTGCTATTAACTGGGAAAACTACTCATGTCCCAACACCTTTAGCAACGGTTCTTGGAATTCATAAATTCCAACGCCCTGGATCAACTAATCCATAGTCCCAGGGCTCCAATATCCTAGACCAGGTCATTACCATCATGGGAAATCAATGCTCCATACCTATGGTCACCCCCTCGTTAGTCAGGTCTGACCATAAGCTAATCACCCTTAACATCCACATCCCACCCCCACCCCCCAGTAAAGAAACTACCATAAAAAACTTCTCCAAAGCCAACTTCATGCTACTCAAGTCAGAAGTGACAAACTTTATGACACCCATGCAGACGGGAACTGAAAGTTCAACTGCTGAATCCTACACTAAGGCACTGTACGAGCACATCCACTCATGCATGAATCGTGCCATCCCAAATAGAACCAAAATGCTCTCATCCAAAATAAGGAAGCCAATCTAGTGGTCCCCTGCCATAAACATACTTTACAACAAAAGGAAGAAACTTTTGCAGAAAAGAGGAAAATCCCAGGATGCAAAAAACTCCCTTACTAGCCTCAGTAAGAAACTGAGATGCCTCATAAAATCCTCCAAAGCTAGTTACGAAAATAAAATTGCCAAAGATTCCAAAGACAACCACAAAGCATTCTATAACTATGTCAAGAATCTAAATGGCAATGCTCAGATCTGCTCTGAGCTAAAACAGAATGGCATTAAATATACTGATCCGAAGGATATTGCCAATATCCTGGCAGATCGATTCAGTGCCAACTTCACCCCCCTCTCACCCCCTAAATGGCCCATCTCAATACCGGAAGATTGCCAAATTCCAGTAATAACGGCCACACAGGTACAAAACGCACTCTCTAAAGCCAAGAATACAGCATCCATGGGACCAGACGACATCCTGGGCTGTGTACTACATGAACTACAATAGGAACTGGCACCTCACCTAAGTGTCATGTTTAATCATAGCCTCACCTCAGGTTTTGTGCCCACTGAGTTGCGCAGAGCTACAGTTATCCCAATCCACAAGGGGGGATCCATCTTGGATCCCGGAAACTACCGTCCCATCAGTCTGACAAGCCTTATCTGCAAGGCCATGGAGCGTATTATCATGGAACTTATAAACAAAGACATTGGCAACCTTCAAACACTGGACCCCACCCAGTTTGGGTTTGTGAAGGGCCAATCTTGTCTCCTGAACCTGATTGACTTATTTAAATCAGTCTCCAGAGCCATGGACAAGGGTAAGGTGGTCCACACAGCCTATCTAGACCTTGCCAAGGCCTTTGACACCATCCCCCACTCTGGAATCATAGATAAACTTACTAAGTTGGGCATTAATCCCTATGTCACCCAATGGGTTGCTAAATAGCTTACTGATAGAACCCACAATGTAAAAGTAGCCGACTCCAAATCCAGCTCCAGACAAGTGACAAGTGGAGTACCTCAGGGTTCAGTCCTGGGGCCGCTCTTGTTTGGCATCTACTTCTCTGAAGTACAGATCAACACTAAGGGACTCTGGCTAACAAAGTTTGCAGATGACTGCAAACTGGGAGCCATTATTGAATCCCCAAATGATGTGGATACTCTACAAAAGGGCCTTACAGAAACAGATGCTTGGTGCCAGAACCATGGGCTCAAGCTCAATGCCAGGAAATGTATAGTTATCCCCTTTGGGAAAAAACATGTATCCATGAATTACCATATAGGTGGCAGTACACTAAACACAGAAAGTGTGATAAGAGACTTAGGAACACAGGTGGACAGTGGTCTCACCTTCGATAACCACATCACCACAACAGTCAGGAAATCCTTCTATGTGACATACCTCATCACAAAGGGCTTTTCATCCAGAAAAAAGGAGGTCATTGTCCCACTGTACTCATCCCTCATTAGACCCATTATAGCATACAACGCCCCATTTGGTATGTACCTCTTAAGACATCTGCAACAACTGGAAAGGCCTCAGAAATACCTCACTAAAAGAATCACAGGCCTAAAGCAGATGCCCTACGCTGACCGCCATAAAAAACTCCAGCTATACTCTGTCGCATATCGTCTACTCAGAGGCGATCTCTGCTTAACATACAAGGCCATGTCAAACCCAGAGCTGTTGGACATGCTACACTTAAAGAAATCCCAATCCCTCAGAGCTACATGCTCCAGGGATCTAAACCTTGTCATCACAATAAACAAAACATGCCGGAGGGATAGGTTCCTGACCAAGAGACTCCCCAGACTCTGGAATAGATTGCACATACATGTCAAGCAGAGTGCCTCTTTGGACCTCTTCAAGAGGAACCTTGACGATTGGATGGGAGAAAGGAAATTCACCCCAGGGATCACGTCAGTCGCCCTTCTAGACAGGGGTCCAGGAAAGTAAATAATGTGGGAAGAAATAGCCAGGGAATTGTTATGGCTAGGCTTGTATAGGCCCTAGGGCTGATAGCCTAGTACCAACCTATGAACCTATGAACCTATGAACTAGACCAGTTTGGTTCTTTGCAACATTTAGCTTAATTTTATTTGGTTTGTAGTGCTAAAACATCAGCTTAACTGATTTTTTTGCTTTATAAATAGAAATAGGCCTAACTGAATTATTATAATGGTTATAATCATGAAAAACTTTAAAATCCTTCCTCTCCATTCAGAGAAAAGGTTGATTAACTATGCCCATTGGGAAGTATCAGTTTATTTGGCATGTGAATATTCATCATCTTTTAGATTTATTTCTAGGTGACTACTGATGGCACCAGCATTCAGAAGCATAATTGGTTCAACCAGAACCCTGGGCCAGTACTATGAATGACAAAGGATACTGCACTACCACTTGCAAATTAGTGTTATATGGACAGGTTCTGTATCCTGTATGAACCATACAACATAGGTTCATAGGTATTTACTAGGCCAATGAACACAAGGACCTTTTTAAACCTAGCCATGCATTCCAAATCTCTTACAAGTTCTGGTACCCTTGATAAGTCTAAGCAGGGGCTTGGGAAGTGAAACATTTACGAGCAGGGTCCTGGGAGATGAACCATTTACATGATGCCTGTGTCTATTACAGACGTAGGTGTCAAACCAGGGATGAATTTCCTCTTCCCCATCTAATTGTCTAAGTTACACTTGAACTGGGTTAAGGATGAACTCTGCTTTACATGCATGGGGAGCCTCTTCCAGAAAAGGGGTAGTATCTGGGATAAATACCTGTCTCTCAAGTATGTTCTATTTATATCAAAGACAATGTTTAAGGCTTTAGAGTGGGGGATTATGGTGATTTTTGTTTTGTGGATATGCAGGAGGTCCATCAGAGTAGAGTCTGACAAAGCATTGTACGCCAGGCTTAGATATCCCCTCAACAGCTTGTAGGAAACAGAAACAGGGATTGGGCCTTGAGGTGGTCTGCAGACATTCCAGTTGTTGGATATGTCTGGTTTGGTACATACCAAATGGGGCATTCTACTCAGTAAAAGGTCTGATGGATGCCAAATTCAGTGGAACAATGACTTCCTTGGACTTAGGTGCCATACCGTTGTTTATAAGTTGCACAACATAAAATGATTCCTCGCTACTGCAGACACATGATGGTCGAAGGGTAGATTACTGTCTATGTGCGTGTCTCCAAGTCCCTGACTACTGGGTCAATTCTTAGGGATATGTTGTTAATGTGATAGTCACCAAGGGTGAATCACTTCCTGAAGGACAGTATTATGCATTTGTGGCATTTAATTTTAGTCTGTTGCTGACACCAGTTGTTTGTCTGTGTCAGCACTTCCTGGCTTGTGGCAATTCAGGGACAGCTCCTAATTTGCAATCATCAGCAAATTTAGTCATCCAGATGCCATTGACATTTGCCTTGACTTCAGAGAAGTAAATGCCAAAAAGGAGCAATCCCAGGACCAATACCTGAGGGACTCCACTTGTTACTCACCTCTTTGTAGAGGTGGACTCTCCAATTTTAACTTCATGGGTTCTGTCTCTGAACCAGCTGGCTATCCACTGGGTGACATAAGGGTTTGTACCTAACCTCTTAAGTTTGTCAACAATGCCCAAGTTGGGTATCGTGTCAAATGCCTTGGCCAGGTCAAGGTTGACAGTGTGAATCATTTTCCTTCATCCATTGCTTTGGTGACCTTCTCAAAGAGGTCCCCCAGGCTGAATAGGCATAACCTGCCTTGATTAAACCAAAGTGCGTTGGCTCCAATGTTTGGAGGTTTCCTATGTCTGGAGGTTTCCTATATCATTATTGATCATTTCCAAGATAATTCTTTCTTTTACCTCAAACTTGGCTTAGATAGACTTTATTTGTCCTCAGAATTGCTTGTTTACCTTGATGATTTTTTGATGATTTTTTTTTATGATTTGATTTTATAACTTCTGTTGATTTCATTTAGTAACTGATGAACATATTGCATTTCATTATCTACTATTCTTTGTTTGTTCCACTTTTATGTTTTTCTTGTCTCTTTTATCATTAAGTTATAGGCTGCTAACCTTACTGTATTTTTACATTTAATGCAACATGTATGTATAATTTATAGTTGTACAGTGGAGCTTTTCTCCCTGGGCCTCCACTGAAAAAGGGCTTTGTCTCAGTCAGATTATCCTAGTCAACAAATGTAAAATAATGAAATAAATAAATAAAATAAATGCATGAGTGTGCTTTTATCCTGCTGGGTGCTGCACCTCCTAATTTTTGCAATGATTTTCTTCCTTCTGTTATACAGCCTATTAATGTTGTGAGTCCACCAGGGTGGCTTATTTCTTGAGTTAGTTCTGTACTTCTTCTTGGTGGGTACATCTGTATCTATGCAGCTATTAACATGCTTGCATAGGGTTTCTGTGAACAGTTCTCTATAGGCAGCAGTGTTCTCAGCATTTATGAGTGCTTGAAATTTTGCCAGGCTGTCACTTAATAGTAGTAAGTTAACCATAGAGTAATTTTTGTATATTCCAGAATTAGCTGGGGTTCCAGGTTTTATTTTTACTTTGAAGAGACCATTTTGTGGTTTGACCTTACCAGAGAAGACATTACACTAGGGGGGTGTGCAACACTCTCCCATATTAGTGATGACCAGCTCCAGTATAATTGTGCCCCCTGTTTGGGGCATTGACAATGTGGTTCAGGGAGTTTGTGTTTACAAAATCCAAAAATCTCTGAGTCTGTACATTTGGTGCCATATATGATTCCTAGTTAATAGTGGAGTAATTAAAGTTGCCCAAGAATATGGTATTGGGTTGGATGGTGAGTGTTGCCAACAAGTTTAAATATATGCTATGGGTTTCCTGGGTCATAAAGGAGGACCTGCAGCTTGCAAGGAATTGGTATGGAATTTTGCCTATGTTGATTTCAACATGGAGCAGCTCAAGTGCATTGCCCTGTATGGCCAGCATTGAGGTATATTTATTTTTTATGTAAATTGAGACACCTCCACCTTTAGTCCCTGTCTGTGTAGTAGCTGGCCTAAATGTATTTAAGGCATTATAACCTGCACTGTCAGTGTGCTCTTAGGATTATGAGATCATAGGAAGTTACTAGGCTAATAGCCCTAAGGCCCTTCAAGCCTAGCCAATTTTTACCCTGGTTACTATGATCAGCACCTATTGCCCCTGTCTAAGAGGGACACAAGTGGAACCCCCAGGATGAATTTATGGTTACCCATCCACCTGTTCAGATTGTGTTTGAAGAGGGCTAATGAGGTATTCTGTTTGATGTGAAGTGAGAATGGAAGTCTATTCCAAAGGTGTGGTAACATCTGGAGAAAATCTGTCCCGCCAGCAGGTTCTGTTTATGTCACGTACCAAGTCTGGGCTTTAAACTATGTCTCAGTGACCGCGCAGACATCAACATTCTCTAGGGCGAAGAGAGCTTCTAAGAAGTGCAACCTTTTCTTTAGACTCCTAACATTGAGCAGTAATACCATTCAATTTTCTTGTTTTGATTTGTAATGTTGGAAGTACTTTCAGTTTCGCATTGCCTAAACAAGGCAATATATGGGGAGGACAAATTTTATACCTCTCAAGTGCAAACTTTCACAGAATGTCCAGATTTTTGCCTCTTATTTTTGGTCTGTTTCTCATTAAATGTTGGTTTTCTGGCAAATTATTTGTAAATTCCTGAGGAGTGAAATCAGAAAATAATGACAGATATTTGAGATTCAGTCTTTATACCTTTCAGAAAATTCATTCTAATGCAAAACCTGTTATTCTATAATTTTCTATTTGTAAGAGCAATATTTAAACATTGTCCCCATTTTTTTCTCTTCAATATTTTTATTAGTTTTTCAATCATATAACAATAAAACAATATAAAATACAATGTATGAAGCATGATAAATTATAGCATACAAAATGATTCAAAGAAATAAGGATATATAAAAAGAAATAATTAATATCATTCATTCTAAAACACTATAAACTACTTACCTAAGCATCTTCTCAGAATAATAATCATTTTCTCTATAAATCTTGAATAAATTATGTTAAGAAATATTTTTGTCTATTTTCTGCAAAATTTCCATTATTGTCTTCCAGTTATTGTAATATGATGTGATTCTGTTAGTTCTGTCTTTTAAGGTGTTGATTTCCATTTGAGCAATATTCAAGGTGAGATTCTTGAATTCGTTGAAAGAAGGAGAAAATGTCTTTTTCCAGTTAATGGTAACAGTCTTTCAAGCAATAGCTAATAGTGACCAAAGTAATATAAGTCTTTTCTTTGGAACACATCTTGGTATGGGAGTGTTAAAGATGACCAATAATTTAGTTAGTTGGAAGTTATCTGAAAAAAGTAGTTGATATTATTCCAATATACCTTAAGACTTTTACAATCATAAAAATATGTTGTCAGTCAGCTTTTAGTTTTATTTCACTTCTCCACCATAAATCTTCCTTTGCAAACATCAAGGCTAATTTATGTGGTGCATAAAATCTTATGTGTAAAAATCTCCAGCTAAACAATTGCCAGTGAAGTGATAGTGGGTTGTGTTTTGAAGATTTAAGAATTATTTTTTGTCATCTTCAGATGGAAGCTGACCATTTACTAATGTAGAATAGTTCCAATAAGTTTATTTATGGTGTATTTTTGTTTTTTGACAATTTTACAAATATTAGATAAATAACCATGTCCTTGATAAGGTTGATTAGGGGTAAATATAATATATTCAATAATTTTCGGTATGTCATGTCTAGTTGGCATTTGCATTAATTCTATTTTATTTTTAAGAAATTGCCTTAAGGATTGTAAAGCTAACCACATTTCTCTATCTATATTGAATTTGTCCATAATTTGGTTAATAGATAAGACCCTACCATGCTCCATTATTTGATGCCAAAATATTAAGTTCCTCTTTTTCAAAATATGCATCTTATGAATTTCTAAAGTTTCAAGATTATTAAGTGTTAAACCAAGGGGAAAGAGAAGAAAGAACCAAGAATTAACATTGTTTTTTTTTTAATTCTCAAATGTTTAAAATATAGTTAACAAAAGATTTATACATTGAGATGAAATGTTGATATTTTTATTTTTCTAAAATATAGAATATAACAGTCCAGTGTAAGAAGTTTGGTAGAATAAGCAATTAATCATTATTTTGAATCTGTATGGAATCTAAGCAGATTTGTTCATGTATTTGCTTCCATACAGAGGAGTAGGATGGATTTAATAACAGATGACAGAACATATGCTTCTATATCTGGAAAATTAATTCCTCCATCTTACCAGTACATTAAGTGATTACTTAGAGCTATTTGGGGTTTATTTGGGAGCCATAGAAAGCTTAATATCATTTTATTATATTTTTGAATAATGTATTTAGATGGAGGAAGTGAAAAGACTTGTATAAGATATAATATCTTAGGTAAGATAATTGATTTACCGAGGAATAATCTGCCTTCCATTTGTAAATACATGCTTATTCCAGTTACACATCATTGATTAAATGTTATTTAAGACAGCAGTGTAGTTGTATGAGATTGTCTCATTTAAGTCTTCTAATAAATAAACTCCTAGGCAGGGTAATGTACCATCTATTACAATATAGTTAGAAGATGCAGAGTCAAGATTTTGGTTTTGTCTTCATTAAATTGTAAGCCAGACATTATTTGAAAAGTATTGATGTAATTAAATAGTGCTTGTAAGGAGTGGTTTGAATTAGTTAAGGTTAAAAGTATGTCATCTGCAAACAGTTGGACTTTCAAGTTTAAAGCTTCAGAGAGTTGTATATTTTGAATATTAAAATCTGATCTAATACTATTCACAAAAGGTTCTATCAATAAAGCAAATAATAGAGGGGGCAGGGGGCAACCTTGTTTGCTTCCTTTCCTTATTGTAATGTGACCAGACCTATATGAACCTAATGTGACATACACAAGAAAATTTTCATATAGAGATTTGATTAATATATTAAAGTCTTTTGGAAATTTATATTCATCTAAGACTAAGAAAAAGTTAGTCCCAATTTATGGAGTCAAAAGCGTTGTTTATGTCTAAGGAAACCATAGGCATGTTTATACACTGATGCTTAATATGATCAATTAATGTTAAAATTATTTTAATATTATCATAGGTATTTCTCCCTTTTATAAAGCCTGGTTGATCTTTGTGAGCTACTATGGGAAGAAAATGTTTGATTCTGTTTGCATAAATTGCCAAAAACATTTTCAAGTCTATATTTAATAATGAGATGGGTCCATATGAAAAGCAATAAATTTCATCTTTACCAGCCTTGATTATTGGGGATATTAATGAATATTTCCAGGAGGGGGGTATAATCTATATTTTCTTTAACTATGGTTAATACATTTAAAAGTAGTCATAAAGATAGCCCTGTCAATAGTTTATACATGTCAGGTAGGATATTATCAGGGCCAGGTGCTTTATTTGTCTTAAGATTGCTTATTTGTGATTTTATTTCAGTCATTGTGATTGGTTTATTAATAATATATATTTGATGTTGAGTTAATCTATTGGATATGTTTTTGTTGAGATATGACCTACTCTTATTTATTGGTAAAGGTTTAGGATTTGAAGTATTTAATGAATTATAATGAAGTCTGAATGTTTCCAAAATATTATTTAGGTCGGATACTTTCTTCTTAGTATGTGGATTGTTCAGTTATTTTATTTGTCTGCACTTGGCAATTTTTTTGTTCTATTTGCTAGTTGTCTTTGAATGACACTGCTCATGGAATAAGAATTTAGTTTAATTTTCTCAAGACTTATCATAGTTTTGCGATGTAGGATTTCAGAATATTTATTAATTTGTGTTAATTCTGGTATTAAATCAGAGTTTCCTTTTTGCATTTTTAATTTAAGTTTATCAAGCTAAATCTGTAGATCTAGCATATCTTTGTTCCAAACTTTTTTCTTGTTAATATACCAAGATAATGTTTTTTATAAATGTATGATTTTAAGGAGTCCCAAAGATGTATATAGAGCTATATATATATATATATATATATATATATATATATATATATATATAGATATATATATGAGAGACATTTTCAGTAGTATTTATTTCAAGGAAAGTCTTTATTTCATTTAAATAGAAGACCTTAAACTCCTTTAGTTTTGTTATGTATGATGTTATTCTAGTGACAGGGAGAGAATGAATTGGGTCGCGACCTGTTTCAAAAATTTATGTATTGTAATCTGATAAAGGGCATGTTATAATATTGACCCCATCTAGTTTTGTTGTTAGAGCATTTGAAATGTAAACCCTGTCAATATGAGATAGTGAATAAAATGTGAAAAATAGAGAATATGATCCAGCAAACTCATTAATATCTTTAAGAGTATCTTATCTGTAATAATAAATTTCATAACAGCTTTTGATGAGGGAGACTTCTTTCATTTACATTTTGAGTCAGTATCTTTACCATCGGTAATACAATTAAAATCTCCCATTACTATCAAACTACCTTTAGCAAATAAGGTTATATCTTCTAGGTGGTGCTTAACTGTCTTAACTACAATTCCTAGAATCTAGTAAAGATTAATTAAAGGATATATTTTTCTGTTTATTTAAAGAGATACCAGGCAAAACATACCAGAAAAGTCATGATGTGTAGTGATTATTCTGGGGGAGAGACTAGTTTTTCTAATTACAATAGCTACACCCCTGTTTTTGTTTGAATTGAGAACTTGCTATTACTGAATAATTATTGAGGTTTAACTTATTTACGTCTTCATTTAGAAGATGTGTTTTTTGAAGAAATGCCAATTGTGGTTTATTTAATTTAAGATATTTAAATAAACTCCTCCTTAAAATAATATTATTTAGACCATTAACATTAATACATAGACACTTCATAATCATAATGTAGGTTGGAAATTGTGTAACAGTGTGTACTTATTACATAAAACATTGTATATGTTAGATAAGAAAATGACAAGTATTCAGATATTAGGAAATTATGAACTTTTCTGACAGTCACCAAAAAATGCAAAAGAATGAAAAAATTGAAGTCATACAGATCTTAACAATCAAGCCAACACTTAACACTATAAGGTTTATAACCTCTTGCTTAAGTAGTGAAGCTACCCAAACAATACCTCAATCTGTAGCTACTTTGTCCAGAAATATTCCCTCAACCTAAAAAATTGTATACATATTTAAATTATTAATTTAGGTATCAAAAAATTCAGCTTACATTAAATGATAGATGGCTATTTTGAATAATACATAATATCAAGTGTCTATATATATATATATATATATATATATATATATATATATATATATATATTAATATATATATATATATATAGATATATAGATATATAGATAAAACAATATTTACAAAATTCATAGAACAAAGTCATATTTTGAAAACATGCAATTAAACAAAGACTAAAAATTACTATAGAATAAATAATATATAGCACTTTTCAAGTCAACATAACATTCAAATGTTTTCTATGAAGAGTGACACAGTAATGAATTTGCACACCAAAACCTTTACTTAGTTAAGCTAGTATTAATATCTAGATCTACTATTAAAAAATGTAAGAATTTCCCCTCATTCTTTCTTCTATTTTTGACCTCCTTTGTTATTTGTTTGTTATGTACTTTAATTACTAGAAAAGCAATTTGTAGTTCTATAAGGGTAACTAAGCATGATATGAGTACCTAATGGCCATACTTTCTTTACTCGATATCTTTTGCTATGCATGTTCAAGTGATAAACATGTTATGTTTATTTTTACCTATGGACAACATTCAGATATCTATTTTCCCTCTGCCAGTATATCAGAAGTTAGTTTAGCTTTTTTGTTGTCTATATACTAAACAGAGAAGTAAGTAATCTGTGTATTTTCAGAAACATGCATTATTACTCTTCACTATATGTATAAGAGTCATAAGCTACTTTCATAAATATTGTTCTTGGTTGTCTTATAGATAAATTGATTGCAGACCACAGAACATTTGTTCATCACCCTTGGTATGTGTGGTACTGCTGTGTAACCCCTATAATATGGTATAGATAATCAAGTGTAGCCTTTTTACCTCACTCCTTACAGAACTTGTTTCTGAATATCATAGTTTTCCAAGATTTAAAAGAATATTCTGATAAGGTAGTCTTTAGATTTAAACCTATCTGGCAACCATAAAATTATAAGAAATAAATGCTTTTTAACAACAAGTATAATTATTTAAAGAAATCAAGCAAAGCATGTTATGTATGGGTTTTACATTTAAATTCCCACTCTTTATCTTATACAAAACAAATAAATAAGAGGGCATACATGGTGGAGCACATAGTTTATGAGCAACCAGAATGTTGATTATATACTATTCAGTAACACTAAGCCTCACCTCCTGCAGAATATTACAACAGAATTATGTGTGCTTTACCTAACCTTTAAAAAAAACACACCAAGGCAAAAATGAAACCAATAATCCAAGAAAAGCCAGGTAGAAGGCAGGCAGGCAGGCAAAACATGATCACGAACACTTAGGGCAACCAAATCCTTTATTGTTAAAACAACAAGATAAGTGCTTTCTTCTCAATTTTAGACAACCAAAGAGACTTCATCAAATACAGCTAGAAAAAACAAAACTAGATTTAAAAACCAGAACCAAGACCTAGATGACATAATTTCCTGCTAACAGTATTAACCATTTTTAAAGTGACAGTATTAAAGTCAAATAACAGTGTGCCGAGATCAAAACAATACAGTACCAGTTATAAAAACATCAGACACTATGGCATGAAACAAGAACTTCATCTCATATAATATCATCACTACCTTATAAAATATATAGAATACATATAGTAAAAAATGATGAAAGCAAATAAAATGTATGAGCAAGTAATTGAATAAATATATATGCGGTCAAATGGAAATAGGCAAAACCAAGCTGAATAAATATATATATATATATATATATATATATATATATATATATATATATATATAGTAAAATATATGTATTAAATCAGAGTAATGTAATCCCATACTATAAATACATATTAATATCCTAAAATGCATATGGAAATATATAAATATATAAAAAATGCAATAAATATTAAATACATATGAATAAAATTGTAAAAACAGGAATATATGTATGAACCGTGAATGCAAATACATCATAAATATTTAAATATTAGTGTCCAAAAATCAGTGTCTACTCAATGCTTTTACCTTTAGTAGACTACTAATTGACACATTTTCATTCAAGCCTGGCCGATATATTGAATTAAGTTGAAGCTGACAAGAAAATTTAATTTTTTCAAGCAGATATGGCCAGGCACCACCCCTAGGGGAAATTGTTATATTATCCAATACTACAAATTTAAAATCATGCTGTGGGTATACCATAATATGTTTTGCTAGTGCATTGCATTTGTGGCTATCACGTATATTTCTTAAATGTTCCCCTATTCTACTTTTCAACCTATGCTCATTTTTACCGATATAGAAACATGGGCAATTACTACAAAGGGCACAATAAACTACTCACTCTGTTAAACAAGAGAATTTCCCTTTTACCCAAATTTTCATCCCATTTACTTCCACTACTTCAGTTTCTAAAATATTTTTACAAAACTTCCACATACCACATTTGTGCATATATAATTTGCATTGTTTAGGTTTATTATACTCAAACATATTCTTTAAACAATGACCTTTTTTGTATAAACAAATGGAAGCTTCTCCCAGAATATCCTTCATTTCCTTGTCATTCCTTATGAACTCCCAATTTTTTATTAAAATATTCCTAATAATATGTGCATCCCTATTCTAAGTAGTTAAAAAAACTATTTTGATAAGATGTATTTGTCCTACTAGTATTAGTTTTCCCAATATTAGTCATAACTACCTCCTGTAAATTTAATTCATCTCCCAGAATGTTATTAACCTCTATCGTACCCTTACTACTCAAAATAGGTACAAAATGTCCACTTTTTCTGTTATTTTTTACCTCATCCATAATTTCTTCTATTAATTTACCTGGATATCCTCTTTTAACAAACATCTGTTTGAGTATATTGCATTCCTCCAAGAAGGTCTCCCACACAGTAGTCATTGGGGCCTCCTGACAAACTGGCCCTTAACTACTGCCCGTTTTTGATAAAACGGATGACAACTACTGAAATGGTGGAAGCTAATAGAATAAGTATTCGAATATATCGTCCAAATATCGTATATAACATTTACAGAATGAAAAATATTGAGATTGATGTAAATATTGCTTCTCCCATTCTAACATAATAATATTGGCATATAGGCTCCCACACGAGGAGCCCATTGCCACCCCTTCATTCTATAAATAATACTCTCATTCAAATAAAATGAAATTATTTTTTAAAATTATATCCAACATTTGTTCATATAAATTCACTTTATCCTGTACAATATTCTTAGACTGTAAATATTCACAAAACCATTGTTGTTCCACCTTGTGGGGTATCAGCATCTATATCATATTATCATACAATGTAAATAGCGAACGATATTTCATCGTACCGATAATATCAAAACAACAAAATATCTAACAAACGAAACAGAAAATATTTTCCCAGGGAAAAAATTGCTGCTCCGTCAAAAAAAAAAAATTAAATTAAACACAAATTTAAGAGGAGGTCTTCACCCCCCCACACCACCCCATATGGTGGGCTGTGCCCCCCACACCCCCCCTACTTAAATATACCAAATCTGAGATTGCAACATAGTGGAAGAAATGGCAAATTCTCGAAGACGGCCCACCAAATTGTTTCCCTGGGAAAAAATTTGATGTTTCGTGACTTCGCTATTTTGCCATTTTGACAGTATCGGATTGACTAAATAGCAATCGCTATTTAGTCCATCTGATACTGTCATATAGACCCGGGTATCACACTATAGAGATTAACAACATCAATTGTGATAAATGAATATTCATTATTAAACTCAATGGCATCAATTTTCTTTAAAATATCCCACGAGTCAATACAAGTGTTGGGGTCATCCCAAACAAATTTATTCAGCTCCTTATCAAGGTACTTCACCATAGGATATGTAATGTTGCCTTGAGCATCCACAATAGGCCTCATAGGTGGCTGATGTATATCCTTGTGGATTTTCGGGACTACAAACATGGTTGGGGTAATTGGATAGTCTACAGAAAGGTAGTGTAATTCACTAATGGAAATAAGTCCATCTATAAACATATCCTGAATAAAACATTTTATTTTCCTGTAAGTTCCATTCATTTAATTTAGGGAGCTCTTAATATAGGTGTCAGTATTCAAAATTTCAAGCATCTTGTTATTGTAGTCCACCAAATTCATAATGACCACACCACCCCCCTTATCCGGTTTCGTAATTCTAACACCATTATTATGGACAAGAAAGGCAAGCTCAAATTCTTCATCCTGGTTTAAATTCCCATACACTTTATTTAAGTCAGACCTAGTATTAGAATTCCTACTAACCTCTCGAAAATTGAGTTCACAAACCCTCTAAAAAAATGTTCAAATGGGATGTGTGGGCGGGTTAAATGTGCTAGAGATTTTGAATGGGTCACTAATCGGTTCAATATTATTAAACATGATGTTTAGATTCAATTTTCTGACGTACTGTTTTAAGTCCATCAAAGTGAGTACCAAATTGATTTATCAGTCAGGAACAAAGGTAAAACCTTTAGCAAAAATATCACACATAGTCACTTTAAGAATTAAGTCAGAATAATTACCTTAAAATCCTTTTCAGAATTATAGTTCATTGTCAAGGGTAGTAGTAGACAACCATTCCTATTATCAGTCATGTCCAAGTCTGCTGAGTCAGATATGACTAGGTCTATCTCCCCCTCCAGGAATTCCTGTTGGTCCCCCTGTTGTTTGTTTTCCCTCTTTCCACCTGGTATGCATTGAAACAACCCCTCCCCTGTTGTTGTTGGGGCCCCTGCTGGTTCATAATCTACTCCGAGCACCTCAGAGGTGGGTATTGTTCTTTGTCTAAAAAATCGTCTTCAAAAGTGTCCAATTCAGTGACCCCATTGGTATTCTGATCACTATTATTGTATTGTTCAACACTTCTTTTGTTTTGTTGCCATACCTGTGATGGTGGTGGGTGGGGTTAGGCTAAATTTTCAGCATATTCTTTTTCATCTCTAGCCAACTTCTTAATCTTCCTATTTTTAATTATTAACATCTGTTCATCAATAGTTTGAAAAATACGACAGTAGTCAAATTTATTATTTGGAAAAGCAGGATTGTGTACAATCAGCTGTCTATTGCTGTTACTTCAGCATTTAATGTGTTTATCATTTTATTGTTATAGTCAATAACCATCTGTATGCATTCAAAACCAAATCTGTCAAAAACGCCTAATAGGTCCTTGTGAAAATCAAAGCCTTCCACTAACCCAGTAGGGTAGTGCCACATCCTAAGGCCCTTTGTAACCATTCTCCGATTCCAACACTCATTAAAAAACATATTGTCCATCTGTAGCTTTTTGAAGGTAGCGATCTAAATCATTTAACTGATCATGCAAACTAGCATTAGTAGTTCTGGTATTGCTTAACAAGCCACAGTCATTTTTTCAGCCATTCAGTTAATGTAGTTGTATTAAAAGCACCACCAAAGTTAATGTCAACAGCAGTTTTACCAGAATCATTTACCTCTTTATATCTTGTTTCTGTTCTCAAAGAGGAGATTGAAGCAGTAAAAGCTGCTGCATGTCCATTGGCTCTTTTATTAACAGTTCCTTGCACTCCCATACCATTGGAGTGAGTGGAAGTGCTTGGTGTAGTGTGAATTGTCATCTGGGAGAGAGCCGTTTGCTCCAAATGATCAAGTCGATTCATTAGTTGTACAAGTATTGTTAAGTCCCCCATTGTTCCATTCTGTTGTTCATTAATTTGTACATCCTCAGTAAGTGAAATGCTTCCAAAATCCGCCTCCATACTTGGAAAATGACAAAAAACCACACCAAGGCAAAAACAAAACCAATAATCCAAGAAAAGCCTGGTAGAAGGCAGGCAGGCAAAACACGACCACAAACACTTCTCCTTAGGGCAACCAAATCCTTTATTATTAAAACAAGATATGTGCTTTTGTCTCAGCTTTAGACAATCAAAGAGATTTAATCAGATAAAGCTAGAAAAAAACAAAACTAGACTTAAAAACCAAATGCTAGTTTGCATGACTAGTTAAATGACCAGTTAAATTTTATTATTTATTTATTTTATTTTTTTTTTATTTTACATTTGTTAACCGGGACAGTTCCATTTTCAGTGGAGGCCCAGGGAGAAAAGCTCCAGTTACAAATAAGTGAAAAAATACAATTATTGCTAACAGCAACACATTACACTTTATATAATACAATGAGCAAACAGTAGTAGAATTAATTATTAATAAAGGCTAGCATAGTACCATACATCTTTTAATCTGGTTTGCATGACAGAAAAATGGCTATGTTACAGAAGCATGGAGAGGAGTGCCAGTGGATAAAAGGTGGGTAGTTAGGTGATATATGGGCAAATCCAGGTTTTTCTAAGATGTACTTTGAGTAGTGATTTGAAGTGGGAGTTTGTGGACGTATTGGTTATGCTAGAGGGGAGAGTGTTCTAGTATTTATCTATTTTGTAGAGTATAGGGCTTTGCCGGCAGTATTGTTGGCAGAGGTGATGTTAAGGAGAGGTTTATTAGAAGATCTAAGAGAACGACTGGAAGAGTAGTGGGTTAGCAGATGTTTTAATGATGGAGTTTTGTTTGGATTGTTTAGGATATTAAAAGCACATGTAAGCTGTTGTTAGTTAAGTAATTGTGGGAATTCGAGCCATTAAAGGTCAGTAAGTACTTTGCAGTGGTGGGTTTTGAAAGGGGAGTTGTTTGCAAATTTAGCAATTCTGTTGTAACATCCCTCGAATTTGTCGGTCTGTTTTTCTAATATGGGTAAATATGGGTGCAGCATACAGTAGTGTGGATAAGAGGTGAGTTTGGGCTAGGATGGTTCTTGCTTTGTCAGTGAAAAAATTCTTGTGTCTATAAAGAGTACCCACTTTTTGTGGACCCTCTGGATAGTTTGAGCTATGTGAATATCGAAGTACAGATTTGTATCAATCTCAACTCCTAGGAGTTTTGTATGTATGGTAGGAGAGATGACTGTGCCATTTCTAGATGTAATTGAGAAGGATAGGGAAGTGGATCTGGATTTATTGGGGGCAAACAAGAGACGTTTTGTTTTATTAGGGTTGAGAATCACCCAGACACCCAGCCTTCTACAGAAGAGAAGGAGTCTTGGGCCAGTTTGTTTAGGGTGGTAAGAGATGGAGCTGCACCGATAAGTGTTGAGTCATTGGCATATTGTATTAATGTGGCTTGTCTGGAGGAAGTATGTAGGTTATTTGTGAAAATAGAGAACAATAGCGGGCCAAGTATTGACCCCTGAGGTACACCTATGGAGGTAAGGAGGAGGGGTGATAGCTCAGCTTGCCATTAGACAACTTGCTGTCTATCAGATAGATAGCTTTTGAACTAGGAGATGGTAGGGGAGTCAAAGGATAGGGCAGAGAGGGCTTCAAGTAGTAGAGGATGTGAAACCATGTTTAACGCTTTAGAAAGGTCTAAGAAGATAACAGAAACAAAGTTATTATTGTTTCTGAGCTGGTTAACTTCATTTATGAAAGACAGAAGAACAGTAGTTGTGCTGTGGTGATGGCGGAAGCCATGTTGAGTGAGGGAAAGAAGATTATGTGAGGTTAAGTACTGGAGAACCTGGGAGTGGATACATTTGTCTAAAAGCTTGGATAAGGGAGAGAGAATGGCTATTGGCCAGTAGTTTGAAAAGTCATATGAGCTACCACCTTTATGTAGTGGTATGATGTAGGAGATTTTCCAGATTTGAGGAACATAGCCTTCTTTGATTGATCGGTTGATAAGGATTGAGATGGGATAAGATAAGGAGTCAGCTGCTATTTTCAAAAAGTTTGCAGGTATTTCATCAGCTGCAAGAGTTGTAGGCTTTAGTTTACAGATGAGCTTCTTAATTTTGCTAGTTGAAACAGGTGAGAGGGTAAAGGGGAGGAAGTTATTTGAGAGTTTTGCTGAGTTATTTGGAGCGCTATTTTTAGTAGTAATGGGTATGTCATTGTGTTTGGTGAATTGGCTGGTTAAAGTGTGAATTGAGTTTATAAAGTGATGGTTTAGTTGGGTAGCGATATTGCTATTTTCATTATTGGGAGATTTAGGGGTGGGGGTGGTAGTTTTACCTGGTCTTAGCAGTGAGTATAAGGTGTTCCAGAATTGTGTGGGGTTTTTTGAGTGTTTGTTTTGTAAACTGAGGAAGTAGTTTTGTTTGTCTAATTTTGTTTGTTTTTTGGCTTGGTTCCTAAGTTGTTTATAGTTTTGTTTACTTTGGTTGGAGTTGTCTTTTTTTCCATTGTTTCCAAGCTGAATCCCTAGATGTTAATAAGGCTCTTGCTTCTCTGCTCAGCCATGGAGCATAGTTTGCTTTGACTCTATTTTTTCTGATTGGGGCAATTGCATTTAGAACTCTAGTGAATGTTTTGTTGAAATATTCTACTGCTTGGTCTAGGTCCAGAGTTTTTAGTGGCTTCCAGTTGCATTCTTTTAAAGTATCATTTAGTTCCTCTGGGTCTGCATATAATGGATATAGGACTTATTATATTTATGGATATGTTATCTATTTTAATGTCATATACTGTATTAACAACAGTGAAGTCAATGTTTTTAAATATTACTAATCTTTTCTACAAAAGAATGATATTTTAAAAAAAGTTATGTTGGGACCTTTTTATTTCTCATAAGAGGGATGAAGAAAAATGAAGTTATGTACTTACCATAATGTTCCATTTGTGTTGCCTCTCATTTGCTCTTCAACCTGTGTGTTCGGATCCAAGGATTGGATCCAACTCGGCTGCATACCAAAGCTCCTGGCTTTGAAATCTGAGCTCCTGCCCTACACATAATGCTCCTGTCCTCAAAGTCCCTCAGCTCGAGTTTGTTGCACCACTATATATAATGTAGTCATAGAAGCAGGAAAATGTCACCCAAAGACAACAAAACAAGTCAGACAAGAATACTTCATGAACTTAAACAGTAATGAAGTATTTTTCCAAATAATTCCATTAGGTCCTTCCACAGGTATGGGATGGAGGGAGGGATGGTTGAAGAGCAAATGAGAGGCAATGAAACAAATGGAACATTATGGTGAACACATAACTTGTTTTTATGATGTTGTTGTCTTCATTTGCTCTTCAACCTGTGGGACAGAGTCCCCAGCAATAGAAGAAATTGGGAGGCCTTCATGGAAGGATATTCTGGAGGACAGCAGAACCAAAGCTCTGTTCCTGGAAATAATGTCTAGTTTGTAATGTAATATAAAGGTATGGTGGTTTGACCAAGTAGCGGCTGCACAAATTTCATCAATGAAAAGTTTTGACCAAAAGGCTGAAGAGGTGGAAACAGACCTATAGAATGAATCTTAATGTGAAATGGTAAAGGGATGCCCCTTGTGGAGTAAACATGTTTAATGCAACTAGTAATCCAATGAGCCAGGGTAACCATGGAAACAGGTTTACCCAACATGGACTTAGAAAAGAAAATGAAAAGTTGATCCGATATCCTAAGAATTTTGGTTCTATCCAAATAAAAATGAAGCTGTCTGTGTGCATCCAATGTATGAAGCTGATATTCTCCTTTGTTTGGAAAAGTAGGAGAGAAGACAGGTGGGTTGATAACGTGGTTTATGCTAGCCTCAGAAGCAACCTTGGGCAAGAAGAAAAGTTTATTATGCAAAGTAACTCTATCATTGTGAACAATCAAATATGGAGGCTTACAAGACAAAGCCTGTAATTCTGATACTCTTTTGTATCAGGTAATGTCCATCAAGAAGATGGTTTTCCAGGTCAAAATCTTTAAATCTACCTTAGCTAAAGACTCAAAAGGGGGCGAGACTAAAGCCTATAAAAACAAGGTGAGATCACAGGAGGCAACAGGTTCCTTGATAGCAGGATGTAGGAGAAAGGTACCTTTTAAAAAGTCCATGCAAAATTTAGATGAGGCTAGAGAAAAGGAATTTTCCCCATGTGAAAATTGGAAATGTCCACCAATTAAACTTTCACAATAGAAAAACTAGCTCCGGTATGAAATATATAAGCCAGAAAATCCAACACAGCAGGAACTGCAGCTGTAAAAGGGGCTAGCATGTTCTGAAAACCTCAAATGGAGAATCTCTTCCACTTTCTATTGCACAACTTCCTCATAGATGATTTGAGTGCTGCAATCAACATTTTTCTAACTGGGGAAAACATACTGGGAATTCTGGCAATCATTGGATGTGGAATAACCAAGCAGTTAGTTCCAGATTCAGGAGAGCTGAATGGGAGTGTTCCAAGGGATGGCACAACAGATATGGACAGGGATCCAGAGTCTATGGTAGACAGACCAGGTGAGACCAAAAGAAGAGGAACCAAACTTGTCGGGGCCAAAAGGGAGCAATGAGGATCACTTGGCACTTCAGCCTCTGAGCTTTTTGCAGAAATTTGGGAATGAGTGGAAGAGGAGGATAGGCATAAAGTAGACCAGGGGATCAAGCATATATTAAAGCATCTCTGGATGACTGTCCCTAAGGAGGCATCAGGGCAAAGAACTCCCTGCACTTTGTGTTGGAGGCAGATCTAAAAGATTGCAGCAAGATTGACACCATCTCTGGAAGATCATATTTGCCTCTGAAGGATTCAGAGACCACTCATAAGGCATCAGAATGGTCCTGCTAAGCCTGTCTACCAGGATGTTTGACTTCCCAGGAATGTGCATTGCTATGAGAAAGTGGATGGAAGAAATCACCCATTGCCACAGCCTCATGGCCTCTCACAAGGGGGAAGACTTGGTTCCTCCCTGTTTGTTGATTTACCAGACCACTGACATGTTGTCCATCTGAATTGCAATATATTCTGTGGGAAGAGAGGGATGAAGGGCCTGCAACACAAAGCACTCTCATCTCTAGAACATGTATCTGCAAATTGGTCTCTAGAGTGGATAACATTCCTTAGACTGTTAGACCCAGATACTGTTCCCCCACCCAAAATGGGATGCATCTGTAGTCACAGTGGCCTTGGGAGGGGGAAGAATGAATGGGTGGCCCTGGAGAAGATCATTGGATTGAAGCTACCACATAAGAGACTGCTTGCATACCTGTGAAATCCTGATTGGGTAATTCAAAGGGTACTACAGTAGGGACCACTGGACTGCTGAAGTCCATTGTAATACTCTCATGTGAAGGCAAGCCAGTGGAACCAGGGTGAGTGTGACCTCCATGGAGCCCAAGACCCTAAGGACAAGACTTGCTGGGGGAGAAGGGATGTACATTATCTGTTTGATATAGGTCCACAAGGTGGAGAGTCTGTGTGAAGGAAGAAGTGTTAGAGAACAAATTGTGCCCAGACAGGCACCTATAAAGTCTATGACTTGTACTGGATGCAATTGAGACTTTTTCAGGTTGATACAGATGCCCAAGGTCAAGGCTAGGTGAAATAGGAATTCTCTGGCTTCTAAAAGTCAATGCCTGGTGGGAGCAGTTAGGAGCTAATCATCTAGGTACTGAAACACCTGAAATCCTGATCTCAGATAACTTCAGATGTTTGACTAAGAAAAAGTCTGCCATGCACTTATCCTTAATAAGGGGGGAATAGTCCAGATTTAGCAAGTTACCATTTAGAGTTAATTTGGGATTTAGATGTATTGGTTGGAGGGAAATGAACGCCTGCAAAAGTTTTAGCAAAGACAATAGTTTATGAAATCTGATAACGTTATATTTGAGGCCATAGAAGATTTTATATTTGTCTAGACTAACTTTGCTCAAGAAAGGTAAGGTGGATGGATTGAATTTAAGGGATCTAATATAATTGAAGTAAAGTAATACCCAGTTAGGGTGCCAGGCATCTGAGGTATTAATATAGTTTGCTATCTTAATAATTCTACTACTTTGAATAATATCATAGTAAAGTTTGAAGTCAGGAAGAGAAATACCACCCAAATCCTTCGGGTAAGTAGGTTTAGAGTACGAAATTCTCACCGATTTAGGAGACCAAATAAACTTAGAGAAGGTTGAGTGTAATTTATTGAAAAAGTATAGAGGGATAATCGAATTAGTCGAGTTGAAAATATACAAGAATCTGGGAAGGATATTCATTTTTATAATAGTTGCACGTGCCAGAAAGGGAAGCTTAAGTTGAGACCATCTCTTTAAATCCCATTGCACCTCCTTCCAAAGAGAAGAAATGTTCTCCTGATACAAAATAGATTGATCAGTTGAGAAAGTTACCCCCAGGTAACGAAGACTTGAATTAACTGGAATAACATCAGAGGAAAAATTTAGGGGATATGGTGATGTGATATTAACCGGAAAAATTTGAGATTTGTTTTTGTTAACTTTGTAGTTGGCAAATTTAGAGAAGATATTAATGGATTTCATGATTTTCTCTAAGTCCGAATTTGGTAAAGAGAGGTAAATACTTAGATCATCCGCAAATGCCGAGAGGGGGATACTAGTTCTAAATAGCTTGGGGATGATCTGATGAGTTTTTTGTTTAATAAGAAGGAAGAGAGGCTCTATATATAAATTAAATAATAAAGGAGAGAGAGGGCAACCTTGTCTCGTACTATTAATTATGTTAATCCTCTCAGATATACCATTATTAATATGTAGTGTCGTATAGGCTTTGTGGTAAATGGTCTCAATAAATTTTGTGAACGATGTAGGAAAGTTAAATAGAGGTAGAATAGAGAGTAAAAATTTCATACTCATTCTATCGAAGGCCTTAGAAGCATCTATTGCTAGAGTGTACAGTGGGTACCTAGCTAAAGACGATAAAGTTATCATAGCTTCTAAAGCTAGAGTATGGTCCGAGGTCTGTCTATTTCTAATGAAGCCCGATTGTTCTTTAGAGACTATACTAGGTAGCAGTACTTTAAGTCTATTGGCAAAAATTTGGGCCAAGATCTTTAAGTCTACATTAATAATGGATATGAGTCTAAAATTTTCCGGTTTGGTAGAATCTGCTTTCCCTTTAGGGATAAGAATAGTCTTAGATGCATTGAAATGGGGATCACTTATACCCTGGTGGAGAATATGATTATAAATCAAATATAAAGCCTGTGAGAACTTGTTGGGATATAATTTGTAGAATTCTGCTGTGAATCCATCAGGACCCGGGGCCTTATTCAATTTAAGGTTATTGATCACATCCAGGACTTCCTGAGAAGTAATTTCTTTATCTAACAAGTAAAATTGATCCGTATTTAGTTTTGGGAAAGATAATTCTTTAAGGGTATTATATAGCATGAAAAAATCGATAGGGTCATTAGGTGAGCTATAGAGTTCAGTGTAAATTTTTTGAAAGATTTTTATAATATCCTGTGTATCATGGTAGAGTTTGTCTTGATAAGAAATTTGAGAGAAAATGTGTGATGGCTTATTCTGATTAGTTAGCCTAGCCAAGAACCTAGATGGGCATTGAGCCCAATCGGAATATTTGGCCAGCATTTTGGTTTCATGAGCTGATAAATTATCTGCCTGTAGAGATAAATAATCTTTCTGCATCTTAACTAACTGCGATTCTATCTCGCTATCATATTTGATCTGCAGTTTATTCTCCCATTCTGATATTTTCTTGCTCATTTCAGACTCCCTTTTAAGATATAATTTCTTGAAGTAAGAGGCTTTATTTATCAGAATGCCCCTAATTACCGCCTTTGTGGAGACCCATAATATATCTATAGGAATATCCTGGTCTTTTGATGCTTGTATAAATTGGTTTAAGTTATCTTCTATAATCGAAGCAATTCCTTCTTTTTGAAGTAGATTAGGATTAAGTCTCCACCACAATGGACACCTTTAATTTATCCAATAAATATACTTTAATAACTAGACAAATCTTTGAACTATTGAATCCATACTATGATCATCCTGACTTATCTAGAGAAAATATTGAAATTGCCAAGGTTATTTGGAAACTTCTTCTGCTAAAAAAGAAAATGACTTCCAATGTATATAAGTTATTAATCTCTATCAGATCTAACAATTTGCCAGTATTTTCTAAATTCTGGTCAGATAAGGACCCGAGTATAACTCCCGCACTAATGAAAGAGGCTTTCAAATCAAGTATTAAATTTATCCCTTTTAAAAAATTATTTTATACGCAACTCATGATCACCAATAATGCGTATTTAACACCTGAAATCATTAATAAAATTCATCCCAACTCGTCTTCTCTGTGTCCATTTTGTAAGGATCAAGTAGCCGATATATATCACATTTTCTGGAGTTGCAAATGTGTGTACAGACTATGGTGTGCCCTTAAAGTTATTCTGGAGAAAATGGGATACGAAAAATCAACACTTTCTTGGCAATTTGCTTTATTACATATCCCTCCTGATAATATTCCTAAAGCTCAGCTCAAGGGGGTGATTTCAATTGTCATATTTATCAAATATTATATCTCATTGCATTGGAAGTGCCAAGCCGCACTAACATGGGAAGGTCTAAAGGAATTGGTAATTAGGCATATTAGGGCACAAAAGTATCTCTTTTATAAAGGTAATCACAAGTTCTGTTCTGAAAATTTTTGGAATGTATTCTTTGATTGTCTTTTAACCTGAAACACTTTTCATTTTTGTATTATATCTCCTTAATTTATTATCTGTTGTATATATTGTGAATGATATGGGCAATGTATAGTTGTATATAGTTTTTGTTGATGTTTGTACAGTGTTCTTCTGTGGTTTGTATTGTTTGTCTATAAGATAATAAAATAAAAAGATTTTCAAAAAAAAAAAAAAGAAACACCTGAAATCCTTGCAGTCTCAGATGAGCTGCCATGACTGCCATGCATATGGGGAACACCCTGGGGGCTGTGGTGAGAACAAAGAGCAGCACTCTGAACTGATAATGACTGGCTCCTAGCTGGAAGTGGAGGAACCTTCTGGAGTGCCTGATCATCTTGATGTTATTTCATCCTGTAGCTATTGTACCTTTCCTACCCATCTGTTTGTTGTGCCTGCACAATAATTTGCACAGGTTTCTTTCCTGAGTGACCCCCCCCCCCCCACCTGGGATTCACTGCATAAAGCAATTTCTACCTTCTCCACAGAAGCTGGCTATCTTAACTAAGTAAAACCTCTGGGAAGCAAGAACCTGACTCCCTCCAGCTTTTCAATTGTAATAGTTTGCACAGGTTTCATTCCTGAGTGACCCTCCCCCCACCTGGGATTCACTGCATAAAGCAATTTCTACCTTCTCCACTGAAGCTGGCTATCTTAACTAAGTAAAACCTCTGGGAAGCAAGAACCTGACTCCCTCCAGCTTTTCAATTGTAATAGTTTGCACAGGTTTCTTTCCTGACTGACCCACCCCCACCTGGGATTCACTGCATAAAGCAATTTCTACCTTCTCCAGTGAAGCTGGCTATCTCAACTAAGTAAAACCCCTGGGAAGCAAGAACCTGACTCCCTCTAGCTTTTCAATTTTTGCACGGGTTTCATTCCTGAGTGACCCCCCCTTGACCCACCTGGGATTCACTGCATAAAGCAATTTCTACCTTCTCCACTGAAGCTGGCTATCTTAACTAAGTAAAACCTCTGGGAAGCAAGAACTTGACTCCCTCCAGCTTTTTCAATTGTAATAGGTGATCTACAATTTAGTTGTTGTAAACTTTTGAGGATTAATGATGTAGGCACAACAACAGTGATGGGATCTAGCCAATTGCCACTAGATTAGGCTATACTACTTTGAATCAGCTTTACACTCACACAGCGTTCCAGTCCCAAGCATTTACTTTTTAATTTGGTAAAGTAATTTAGCTCCCTCCTTATTAACTACATTTGCTGGTTTACCCCTAGGATCCAATTAAAATTAGCCTAAAAATTGGTGTACAATTAAAAAAGAATAAAACAAATTAAAGTACAGCCAACAACAATGCTTACATACAATCATACAAACCAAACCAAAAGCCCAAGGTAACTCTTAGAGTCAGTGTTCACCTTACACTGTTTTCCAGCCCTTCTCCCTGTGGGGGAGGGATCCATAAGTTCCTGGTTAATCCTGTCCTGACTGCTCTCTTCTCCATTCTCCCTATCTGCCACTCTCACCCCACCCCCTGATTATCTTCATTAGTCAGCCCCCTCCTAGGGTGCCATCTTTAATCAAACTCTATTACCTGACTCACATTCATTTCATCCTGTAGCTGTTGTACCTTCCCTACCCCTCTGTTTGTTGTGCCTGCACAGTAAGCAAGTTACTTTGCATTACTGTCCTCTCTTTGCTGTTAACTGCTGATTTATTTGGTTATTATTGTTAACTGCTGAGGTATTTGATGGTGCTAAGCTGTAAATGCTGTTCAGAACTCCTATATGTTTTGAGAACTAGCTAATGTTCTAACTTACAAACTGCTTGTTTTTTATCTTGTTTTATGAACTTAGAGCTTTAATTGTTGAATATCTGACAGGCATCCTACTGTTTTGCAGAGTTCATTCATGTTCTGATTACATTTGTAAACATTCTTATGGCATGCTACTGTACTTAGAAGACTTACAGGCTGGATTTTATAATTGCTTTTATAG
The DNA here is from genome assembly GCF_019279795.1 of Protopterus annectens. NCBI lineage: Eukaryota > Metazoa > Chordata > Ceratodontiformes > Protopteridae > Protopterus > Protopterus annectens. The sequence continues at coordinate 1,921,708,895 of NC_056726.1, forward strand.
AAGGCTAAGTGTATGCAGTTCATGTCACTGTTAGTTCATACTGAATAACATAGCTCAAGAATTATTGTTCTAAAACAGCCGTACTTTGTTTTGTGCATTATATCCTGTGTGTATTCACTGAAGTATACAGCTGTTAATACTGGACATAGAGGCTGTATGTTACTGCTGTTAGTCTGTGGTTTTACAGAGCTGATACTGTATGCAGTATAATCAATTTTAATTATAATGTAGGCAATATAATTAATTTTACTCTCCAGCTAAATTCCTTGCATGGTCTTCATTTCACATTCTTGTAACCTTTGCACTAATTCTGCCTTATTTACCTTTATTTTTCAGTTTGCACGGGTTTCTTTCCTGAGTAAGCTCCCCCCCCCCCCCAACATCTGGGATTCACTGCATAAAGCAATTTCTACCTTCTCCACTGAAGCTGGATATCTTAACTAAGTAAAACCTCTGGGAAGCAAGAACCAGTCTCCCTCCAGCTTTTCAATTGTAATAGGTGAACTACAATTTAGTTTTTGTAAACTGTTGAGGCTTAATGGTGTATGCACAACAACAGTGATGGGATCTAGCCAATTGCCACTAGATTGGGCTATACTACTTTGAATCAGCCTTACACTCACACAGTCTTCCAGTCCCAAGCATTTACTTTTTAATTTGGTAAAGTAATTTCGCTCCCTCCTTATTGACTATATTTGCTGGTTTACCCCTAGGATCCAATTAAAATTAGCCTGAAAATTGGTGTACAATTAAAAAAGAATAAAACAAATTAAAGTACAGCCAACAACACTGCTTACATACAATCATACAAACCAAACCAAAAGCCCAATGTAACTCTCAGAGTCAGTGTTAAGAACCTGACTCCCTCCATCTTTTCAATTGTAATCGGTGAACTACAATTTAGTTTTTGTAAACTGTTGAGGCTTAATGGTGTATGCACAACAACAGTCAAGGGATCTAGCCAATTGCCACTAGATTGGGCTATACTACTTTGAATCAGCCTTACACTCACACAGTGTTCCAATCCCAAGCATTTACTTTTTATTTGGTAAAGTAATTTTGCTCCCTCCTGATTGACTACATTTGCTGGTTTATCCCTAGGATCCAATTAAAATTAGCCTGGAAATTGGTGTACAATTAAAAAAGAATAAAACAAATTAAAGTACAGCCAACAACACTGCTTACATACAATCATACAAACCAAACCAAAAGCCCAAGGTAGCTCTCAGAGTCAGTGTTAGCCCTGCTCCACTCTCCCTCACTGTGCTCCCCTCCCTGCCCCCAAATTCTACCCGCCCCACTAGTGCTAAATTTAAACCAGACTTTGCCACTCCCCTCCTGCTAAGTAACAATCAGCACCTCACACATCATTGAGCAACCCTGCCCCCTTAACCCATTTCCTTCTCTCTCATTCTTCCACACCCTGTTAGCACAGTCAGCCATCAAATTTGGCTTGCCCCCTATCAAAATGCAAACAAACAAAAAAACACTAATTACCCAAGTGCCTATACTGTTTCTATTTTACTATCGCACTGCCTATGAACAAACACTTGACCATGGAATTCACTACCCAAATGGTCAAACAGACACCATGACTTCACACATAACACCAAACACTTTATCTTCCCATGCACACCGAATATACCACCCTCTATAAAATACCACCCCTGTACAGCCACAAAATAATCCTAAAGACAAAGACTATATAAAGCTTATAAACAAACTCCTAAAGCTCAGAATATCCTGCCACTATAACCTTATAACACATGGAGGCATTCATCCCAACCCAGGCCCACCCACACCCAAAAACCTCCATTCCCCAACCACAACCCCCACAGTCAAGCTACCCATGAATACTCCCACTAGTTCCCTCCTAGCATTTCACTTAAATATTAGAAGCATTAACAATAAGATTCCCAACCTACACGCCCTCCTAGCAACCCACTCCCCAGACATTATGTATCTTATGGAAACCTGGCTAAAACCCAGTACTACTGACAATGAGATATTACCTCCAGGATACAATATTCACTGGTTAGACTGTGCTACATGAAAAGGAGGTGGGATAGCAGTCCTTTACAAAAATACTCAAACCATTAATAGAGACACAATTCAACCTCCCCAATTCAATAATGCTTAACTTCCCATAATCAAGCTACAGTTTAACCAAAAGAAACACTTGAACATCATCTGTGCATACATTCCACCAGGCAACAACCTAAATACCCTAGAAGATCTCCTTTACTGGTTATCCACTACCTATCCCCAAGAAACCATAGTTCTTTGTGATTTTAACACCGACTGGCACCCCTGCTCCTCCGATCCCCCCCCCCCCACACTCATATAAACTTATCTGGGTTTAAACAGACCTTAACCTCTCCCACTAGGATAAAGAAACCAACCAACAAGGAAAGTATTCTAGACTGGATCCTAGTTAATAACCAATTCCAACTGTACACAGCTGGTACTCTCCCTGATGACCTCAGTGACCATTGTCTAACCTATATCATAAGACATAAGGCAGGAAACCCCCACCAGCCCAAATATAAAACATTTAGAAACAGGAAAATCTTTGATGCAGCTATATTCCAAAATTAATTAAAAGCAGTTGACTGGTCAAAACTAAAAAAAATCTAACATTAGAGGAGGCCATAGATCACTTTAACACTAAATTCCTAAGTATCCTTGATTCCCATGCTCCAGCACGTACAATAATAACTAGATTAAATACAGCACCATGGCTCACAAAAGATACCAAAGCAAAAATCAAAACTAGAAACGGAGCCTGGGCCAGCTGGAGAACAACCAAAGCCCCACTTAACCATCTAAAATATCATCAACTCAGGAATGATACAAAAAAATCTATTTTACTGGATAAAAAAAGCTTCTGCCAAAATCTCTACAAAAACACCACAACAACCCTCAAAAGTTCTGGGCAGGCTTAAATCAACTACTTTGTCCAATTCACTCCACCACCCCAACCCTGGCTAGCTATACCCATAGCTCACTAGAGACAATAGCTAGTGCCTTTAATAACTTTTTCACTGAAACAATCCAATCCCTAGCAAATCAACTAACTCCCTCTAACTTAAACCACATGCCTAATCTACCTAATAATCACCTGGAATTTGGCTTCCAGCCAATATCCACTAGTTTTATCAAAACACTTCTAAAAAATCTAAAACCTACCACCCTCGCTGCTGACCTGCTGACCTCCTCCCTGCAGAATACCTGGAAATAGCTGCAGATGCCATCGCATATCCCATATCTATCCTCATCAACAGAACCTTATCCGAAAATGTTATCTCCTCCCTCTGGAAAATATCTTTCGTCATCCCAGTCCATAAAGGTGGTAGCTCCTCAGACATATCCAACTATAGACCCATTGCCGTTCTTTCCCCAGTAGCCAAAATAATGGAGAAATGTGTACACAAGCAACTAATGTAATACCTTTCACAGATTAACTTACTATCCGACTCCCAGCATGGTTTCAGGCCATGCCACAGCACCACCTCAGCCCTGCTTTCCTTTACTACTGCCATAAACCAAAACAGGAATGACAATAGGCTAACCTCTGCCCTTTTTCTTGACCTATCAAAAGCCTTTGACATGGTCAACCATGAGCTTCTCATTCTTTCACTAAAATCTATTTCCCTCAACAAGCCTGCTATCAAGTGGTTCCAGTCCTACCTGACTTGTAGACAGCAGGTGGTACTATAGCAGGGCAAACTTTCCAGCCAGTTACCTCTCACACTCGGTGTCCCTCAAGAGTCCATACTAGGTCCACTACTCTTCTCTATTTTTATCAACAACCTCCACACTGGTATCCCTAAAGCCACCTACATCCAATACGCAGATGATTCCACTCTCATCTGCTTTGCCACCTCCCCATTGGACTTACAAATCTTAACCCAAAATACATTTAACACTATTGAGAACTGGCTCACCAATCAACACCTACTTCTGAACCCCAATAAAACTAAACTTCTACTCTTCTCTCCCACTAGTAGATCCACCACACTTTCATTCTCTGTCACATCTAACAATGGTACCACTATTTCCCCAGATAATCACACCAAACTGCTAGGGGTTATCATAGACAATAATCTCAAATTTGACCTACAGGTCAACTAAACCATACAGACCATCAATAAGAAGCTTGGATCACTGTATAGAAACAAGACATTTTTAACCACACTGGCTAAGACTGCAATCGCCCAATCACACCTACTCTCTATTCTCTTATATGCCTCGCCTGTACTCTGTAACCTCAACAAATCCGAACTAGGTAAGCTGTCCCATAGCTACAATCATATTGCCAGATTTTCCACTGGCTTCACCTATAGAACCCACCACTGCCAGAGCCTTAAACAACTAGAGTGGCTAGAACTGCCCAGTTTAATTCAATTCAATCAACTCTTAGTAGTGCACAAAATTCTGTACCACCCTGAGGTTACCCCCTCACATAAAAATATTATTAAGCCATATAGCAATCTAAGATCCCTACGGTCAGCCGATAAACTACTGGTCCAAACCCACAAAGCTAATAACTCTGCTGGTGAATCCCTGTTTGCCAACTTCATTGGCAAAACCTGGAATTCATTGCCAAACTATATAACCCTGCAATCCTCCAAAAGTCTCTTCAAACAAAAAAACTCAAACAGTATCTCAAAGTGAATTGGCTATGCCCATGTACCAACCCTGATTAAGTTATAAACTAAAAGCATATTCTGCAATTATCATAACTTGTAACTACACCACCAAGCTCTGCTTCCAGTCTGATGTCTCTTACTTTTAATTGTCTGTCCATGACAATTGTGAGTCCCTACTAGGGAACACTACTAACCCATTGTATATAATCACTTTGTTTTTATAATTGTTTGCTAACTTCTGTGTAATCTATGTAAGTTTGTCATTGTGGAGTTTTTCTCCCCGGGCCTCCGCTGAAAATGGACATCCCAGTAAACAAATGTAAAATAAATAAATAAATAAATGTCATATTATGCATCATGAAGGTCTAGACAACACATCCAGTCATCCTTCTGCAAAAAGGGCAGAATGTACTGTATGGTGACCAGTCAGAACTTTGAATTGGCAATCTATTTGTTGAGGATGGTAGGGTCCAGAATCGGCCCAAGGTCCCCCATCACTTAGGGCACTAAAATAAATCTGGAGTAACTCCCTGATCTGAGCTGTCTGGGGGAACATTGTGAATTACTCTTTTTTGAGATCAGCTTTGAAATCTCTAACACTGCCACCTCCCTCTGATCGGGTGGAACATTGGGGAGGGTTTTTCTTGGATAGGGTTTCTGGAAAAAGGGTATGGAATAGCCTCTGGATATAAGTTTTAACACCCAACAATCTTGTATGATGGCTTCCCAAAATGTTAGGTGTAAAGACAAATGCCCTCCAACTGCCTCCAAAAATGAGCATTTGAGCAATCCCTTAGGACTGCTGAATAAATATGTCTGAGAAAGAATCCCAAGACCCTTGATTCATAAGATCCCCTCTACCATAAGGATGACATCTGCCATTGTAACCATTTCCCCCTCTGCCTCTGGGAGGAAGGTTTCCCTGTGAATCCTGAAAAGGATATTAAGATTTACTGAACCACAACTTCTTACCTCCACTCTGGCTCCTGGAAAGGTTCTGTTGTGGGGTAGAGAAATGGATCCCGATGTCAGACAAGGTCTTTCCATCCTTTTCTCTTTGGGAGAGAGTGTCTTTCACCATGGGACCAAAAAGAGTCGAGCAATCAAAAGGGGCATTGGTGAAGAATGCCTTGTAGGGTTTCAAGAAGTCGCACAGCTGGTGTCTGGTAGTAATGCCTGATCCAGCCGCCTGTGAAGCACCTTCCACATCATGTGAAATTAACCTCATGAACATGATAGAAATAGACAGAAGGGTGGCCATCCTAGAGGAAAAGGTCATCTGTTCCTCTGCAGATATGGACCCAGGGGGAGAACTAGAGAGTTCATTGACTACTTCCCTCTGTAGTCTGGTTACATGTGCCAAATAATTCAGTGCTCACAATGCAAAAGTGCATAAACCCACTCCCCAAACCTGTTCAATGCCCTATACTCCCTGTCAGGGGGATGGACGGTGGAGCTCTGTTGGTCTAGCTACTTTTTGATGGTGGCTGCTACCATCATAGCTTCACCAGGAACACCCTTGGTCCAATAAGGGCAGTCAGAAAGGACACTGAGAATCTTGATGGATTGCGTAGAGATTGGTTCCACTGCATCTGGTTCCTTCCACATCCTGTGTGACACAAGGTCAATAAGAGGGTCTGCAGGGGGGGGGGTATGCAAGAAGTAGATGGACCTGACCCAAAAGCTTCCAGAAACAGATTCCTCTGGGTTATGGCTTTGGGAAGACCAACCACCCTTCTGGTGTAGGATCTCCACGATGACTCCAAAGGAGACATCCTCAGGTCATGATCTGGGAGACCCTTCCTCTTCATCAAAATCAGTATCCTCACTAAAGGATTTCAAAGGGGAATCCATGTGTCTCCTTTGCACTGGCACTTCAGAGGGATGTCCTCAGTGGGGTACTCTGGGGAGGTATCTGAAGACTGCAGGTATTCCAAAAGGGAAGTAGTCTGGAAATGTTTTTTGGGCAGGCTGTCCCAGAGGAGATCGAGTAGATGTTTCAGGTACAAATGCTGCTGGTGGGGTGGGCAACAAAGCAGGTAGAGTCAAGGCTCTTCTGGGAGCAGAGATAATCCTCTCCACCACCTTGAATGCCGAGGGAGATTGAGGCACTGAGGGCAACCCTGCCAGAGCCACAGCTGTCAACAGGGAAGCTCCATAAATCCCTACTGCCCCCAGATCCAAGTGGAGATTCAGAGCCAAGCTATCAAGTGCCAAAGCCCCAAGAGGAAGAGACAGCTTTGAAAACATACTGGCTGACCTCAACCCCTCAGACCTCATGCCAAAGGTGTTGCTCCAAAAGCTGCCCTACTCTAAAGCAGTCAGAGCCTGGCAAGTCAGGGAGACTGTGGGTGTTGAGGTAACCATATTTGTGAGCTCCGACATCTCTACTCCAGGAAAGCTCAGGAATGATAACTCCCAAACCAGGAGATGGATCAGAGAAGGAGATATAGGAGTAAAGGCCAGAATATTGCTTGTGGATCCAGGATGGAACAGAGCAGGCAATATTCCCAGCTGGATTTGTGCTTTGAGAAACTTAACAATCATGCTGTCTACTCCACTTCAGATAGACTGTGAGAAGACCTAATAGAGAAAGTGAAAGAAGCAGCCTTGGAACTTGGTCTGGGTTGTTGTAGGAGAGGGGACTTCAGTCTGAAAGTCACTGGCTCCAGGGAGAAATTTCAGCTCTGATGTTGAGGGGAGGCTTGGATGATAATGGGAGCCTAGTTTGTAGGCTCTGAAGACCTAGGAGCCTTGGCTAGAGGTTCCACCAACTGACAAGACCTACTGGGAGATTTCTTGTGGTCCTTGTGCTTGTTGGTGAGGGGTTGAGCCACTGAAGTGGACGGAGTGGTAGAAGAAGCTGAGCTGGACAGAAGACCTTTTAATAACAATTTTTTTCTTCAGTCAATGAGGGCACGTTGATTGAAGCCTTGACAGATGAAGCCTGAAGAATCTAAGTGGGCAGCATGAAGGCACACCACACACACTAATAATAAGCATCTGAGAGTGGGATTTTGTGCTCACAAGTCACACACTTTTTAAAACCTGTGGGTTTGGGGTCAGACATGATTAAGAAAAAGACCTGCGGCACACACCACACACACTATAACCGAGAAACAACCAAACACAAGATAGATTACTCTAAAATTAAGATAAATCTCAGAAAAGGATTTTTTTTTTTACTGTTAGAAAAGGGATAGGGAAGGGAAAGGGAAAGTTATGAAGAGGGCTTTAAAAGAGTACAAAAGTCCTAAGAGAAGTAGAAGAGACTAAGAGCTAAGCTAAATAAAAAAAGAATTACCTAACAATGATACCAACAAAGTAAGGAAAATTAACTGGTTAACTCAGAATAAATCCTTGAGAAGCTCAGACAATTGGAGACACGATGCTGTAAGAAGCACAGCAAATGAGATCTGGGGAATTTGAAGGAGAAGAGCATTATGTGTAGGGGAGGAGCTCAGATGTCGGAGCCTGGAGCTTTGGTATGAGGCCAAGTTGGATCAGCTCCTCAGATCTGAACCCACAGATTGAAGAGCAAATGAAGGCAGCAACATCAGATCATTGGTTACTTTTTTCTGCTCAACAATGTCTTAAGTTAACAGCAGGACATGTTTATACCTATAATATTTATTCACAGAACATTTTCTGTGGCAGTTGTAGTGCTTGCTATTTTGTTGTTACAAGAATTAATTAATTGCATCACTGCTGCCTAGGTGGTAATTTTACTTGTATACAAAAGTATACATTGCTCCTAAATATTTTCATCCCTAGTAGCTGAATGGGGTATGTACCTGGTCTCTGAAGAGTAAACTTTGTTGCTCCACTCCATATTAGTGGTTTTATCATAGACCTAGGCAATCACTGTCATAATTAATCATCAGCATCATCTTGGAGCTCATGGAATACATCTTGATGAATCTCATAATCAATGAAATTGGTATGATTCAGTGATCCTTAAATCTTCTTTGTGAAGGGCAGATTCTGTCTCCTTATTCTGGCTGACTTCTTTGAAAAAGGAAAACATGCCAATAACAAAAAAAATGTCCTTACTGCCTATTTGTATCTCACTAAAACCTTCAATGTGACTCCTTATGCTGACATTATTAATAGGATCAGTTTTCTAAACATGAATCCATATATTATTCATTGGGCTGCAAACTGAATGTTCAGTTAGTTGCCCAAAGTAAGACCTGGAAGTAGAACCTCGTCTAAAAGGCATGTCAGCAGACATACCTCTCAGGGTTCCATCCTATTTATTTTGCATTTGATTACTAGGAAAGTCCAGCTGGATGACTGGCATCCCCCTTTTCAGCAGATGCTCTAGGTGAAAAGTTCACTTACAAAAATTCTTACAAAAAAGCAGATTCAAGATACACATACAGAAGTAAACTAATTGTTACATAGATACATTAGCAGGCTAACAGCAGAAGAATTTTAGATAGATGGTGAACTAATGCTTTTTTTTTTCATTATTTAAATTGGATGAGAAGGGATGAGAAAATATTGCTTAGGGGGAGCTGAAAAAAGTGAATAAGATAAATGTGTAACTTATAAAGAAATGGTCAGAAAGGAAGAACGATTAGCAAAGAGAGAAATCTCATATATATGAGTGTATTGTGCTTCACTAATAAATAATGGATTAGGACAGAAGTCTGAAGTATAGATATCAGTAAAGTAAAGACAGAGTAGGGAAAGAAGCTTGAGAGAGGTAGAACAAGAACAAAGCCGGGATTTGGAGAGACATCTTCATGTCCCCTCTTTGTCAGCATCAACTTCTACATTGTGAACAGAGATGTTAAAAGACAATGGTTAATCCAGGTTACTAATGGCTGTAAAATTGGTGTTCTTATTATCTCTGCCGCAAACACATATAGCCTCCAAGAAGTGCATGGCAGAACCAAGGCTTGATGTGCCATAAACAGCCTTGTGATTAATGACAAAAATGTAGTGCATTTGCCATTGTGATGCAGGCCTAGCCTAATAATTATCACATACATCTGATCCTACAATGGATAGGTACAATCATTAGAGACTAGGTATCTTTGTTGGCAATGAACTGTTCTTTGACAATTAGGCATCAGTAATAGTTAGACCATCTTTCTACCTTTCCTAGTTAATTACTAAAGGCATATTTTTCAGGTCCTAGGATACCCCCCTCATATTCCTTCCTCATCAGGCTAATCATAGCATGCAAAACACAGTTTGGAATATGCATTTCCAAATACCTCAACAAACTAGGAAACTTGCAAAGGGATAAGTCCCTTTAGCTATCTGAGTAGCCAAAAAAAAAAATGTTTTCTCTGTCTCTTGTGCCAGTTCCTATGATGTGATCACAGTTTCACTTTTTGAGCTACAACAGATGGTGTCCTATTAGACCTGTTGAACGTTAGTTGCTGTTTGTTTGTCTTTTCAGCTTTTCCCAGTTAGGGGTCGCCACAGTGGAACTCCGGTCCGCTAATGATTGGCAGTAGATTTTTTATGGTGCCGAGTTGCCAGCCCGATGCCCAAACTTCAGCAAAGGCACGTCCATTCACGCATGTCTTTCGGAGGCCACTCGACCATGGGGAGGACATGCAGACTACACACAGAAGGCACTGCAGCCATGATTCGAACAGGAGAACCTGTTGCTGTGAGGCGATAACACTACCACTGTACCACCGTGGCTATACCTCTTGAACGTTAGTAATACTACTTATTCTAAATGTACTTGCTCCAAAGGCTTCATTCTTCATTGCTTAATAAACAGGATGTCTTGGAGACATATGGTAATCACTGTTTTATGCGGTACTGACACTTATGTTGTAAGTTCGATATTTAGAGATAGCATTATAGATGGTTGATGCTATTTGCATCTGTGGATGTGTGCTTCTGTGAAATTATACTCGTAGCTCAATATGTTAAGGTTTTGCTTTCAAGTGATGTCTTATAATGCCAAGGCATTTGATTTTCACAATATCGACTACTTTGACATAATTATTCTTTTGCTTTCTTGTTTGTTATACTTTAGAGTATGGCAGATACATGATTTGTTGCAAAAATGTGTGATAGAATTTTCCATTTTACTGGCTCATGTCTGACAAGACCACTTTTCTGTATGCCTTATCTGATGGCATTATGGCATATTTAGCTACAATATTCATGAACAGTGTGAAAATACATCAACATATTTTTTTTTTTGCTCATAGGTTGTGTATACTGATGGCTGTGGGTTCAGTTTCCCACCTTTATATCTATGTTTTGGCCTAATTTACAATTTGAAACTGTTGTTTGTTGTCTTTCTGAGTAATGTACTGAGCACGTTGCCATGTGCACATTTGTGTCAGCTGCACATATTCTCTTTATTTCTTCACTTGTCTAAAACATGCCATTGTAGTGTGCTTGACTGAAGGATTTTCTTCGATTATGAAAATAGCTCAGTATCTTAATGTATTCCCTTTCAGTTTGATTGTGATAATGTCTTTGCTCAATTCCTCTCTTGTTGTTTTTTAACACTTTTATGCAATTGTCACGTGACATAGGCAAACTTAGATGTATATATAAAAGAAAACAAACCATATTAACTTCTTCACAGTTACAAACGTACATCACATATATTCTTTTGTACAATGTAATCAGTGCAACATTACATAAATGGGTCAGTTTCTGCCTACCCTTAAACCTCGTTCCTCCACTAAAACATTTTTCTGCATATATTTTCCCGTAATTTCCATTTTTTATGTATTTTGCTACTACCGTTTTCTAAAAATTCCATCTCCAATTCTCTTATCTGTTTTACAATATTCACTACTTCAAATGTAGTTGATTTAGACTCTGATTTCCATTTTCTAGTATTTTTTTTTCTTTAAATTCTTTGCTTTAAGAGGTAGGTGGGGAAGTGCCATGGTCTCATTTTTACTTCATTTCCTTGCATTTTTATTTTAGTTGGCGCATGATCTGAAATAGTTATTGGATGTGTGTCAAAGCTCTCAATTAAATGCATACGTACCTGTAAAATATAATTCCTGTGCATTCTAGCCTAGTTATTTTACCTTCAGGAATATTATGTAAATTGTGTCCAATTGCATACTACTGAATTCATGTTTTCAGTATCTTGATTATTGTTGCACCATTACTAGTATTTTAATGTTGTTGTTTGTTGTTCTTTCAAACTTAGTACTGTAATGTTATAATCCAAACTTAAACATGAACTCTATTCTTTCTTTTTATATGTGCGCTTGCATCACACACACAATTGCTGTTTGTTTGACTGTTGCCTTTTCTGTACCTCTAGAAGACAAAAAACACATTCAACACTATTCTTCTGGATTGCACGTAGTACTGGCCAAGGCTCTTGCCACCCTATAGTGCTTTTTTTTAGGCTGTGTTCCAAAGACCAAATTCCACCGTAACAGCTGCAAACAATGTAATCTGAGGGCCATGCTGCACTATACTAGAAGTCTAAATCTCAAAATACACTAGCTCGAAGCACTCCTTAAAATGGAAAACATCGACATTTGTGCTGTGACAGAGACCTGCCTCAAAGCAGAGAAAAGCACCCCTGCACTACTAGGCTATAACTCATTCCACACTTTTCGGCCCCATCACTTGGATGGAAGCTCGAAAGGCAGTGGTGTTTCGATATTCATAAAGGATACGCACACCTAGAGACTGGTAGCCCAACATAACACATCAGAGATACTTCGGGTGCAGCTAACATTGGGTAAGATAGTAATTCAGATTGTAGCCTGCTATAGGTCCCCAACCATGTCCAAAGACTCACACTCAATGTTTCTAAGCACCCTGGAGAATATTAGGGTCCAACCTAACACTCTTATACTGGACAACTTCAACTACCCCTTCATTAACTGGGAAAACTACTCATGTACCAATACACTTGCTCAACATTTCCTGGAATTCATTAAGTCCAATGTCCTGGATCAGCTTGTTCTTAATAGAGGTAGCAACATCCTTGACCTGGTCATTACTAACATGGGCGACCGTTGCTCTACATCAATAGTCAACTCCTCCCTGGTTAGATTCAACCACAAACTAATCACCTTGGAAATCCACATCCCTCCCATCCCCACAAAGGTAACCACCATGAAAAACTTCTCCAAAGCTAACTTTGGGCTCCTTAAAACAGAGGTGGCTAACTTCACAGCACCCATGCAAATGGAGAATAGTTGCATGACTGCCGAATCATACACCAATGCACTGCACGAACATGTAGGCAAATGCATGGATCTTGCCATACCCAACAGAACCAAGACACTGTCCTCCAAAAAAGGAAGACAACCTGGTGGTCCCCTGCCATAAACAAACTCTACAACAGAAGGAAGAAACTGATGTGGAATAAGGTGAAGTTCCAAGACTGGAAAAACTCTCTTAACAGCCTCAAGAAAAAGTTGAGATCCCTCATCAAATCCTCTAAAGCTAGCTATGAAAACAGAATTGCAGCAGATAGTAAAGACAACTGCAAGGCCTTCTATAGTTATGTAAAGAATCTCCACAGCAATACCCAGATTTGCTCTGAGCTACTGCACAATCGTACCTTCTATACTGAGCCAACAGATATTGCCAATATACTGGTTGACAGATTCAGTGCCAACTTTACCCTCCCCAAAGGATCAATCACAATACCAGTAGATTGCCAGGAACCAGTATTACTGCTGCACAGGTTCAAACAGCATTGACCAAGGCCAATAATACAGCTTCTGTGGGACCTGACAATATCCCTGGCTGTGTTCTATATGAACTACAGAGTGAACTAACATGACACCTGTGTGCCCTGTTCAATCACAGCCTCATAAGTGGCTTTGCCCCTACCAAACGGTGCGCTGCTGCAGTCATCCCTCTCCACAAAGGAGGAGCGACTACAGATCCTGGGGAACTTTTGCCGCATTAGCCTGATAAGTCTGATATGCCAAGCTTTGGAACGCATCATCATGGAGCTAATAAACAAGGATATGGGGAATCTCCAAACTCTGGATTCCACACAGTTTGGTTTTGTGAAGGATAGATCCTGCCTTCTCAACCTGGTCGACTTCTTTGAGTCAGTCACCAGAGCTGTGAATGAAGGCAAGGTGGTTCATACAGCCTACCTTGATCTGGCCAAGGCCTTTGATACCATTCCCTCTTAGGAATCATAGAAAAACTCACTAAGATATACATCAACCCCTATATCACTTGGTGTGTTGCAAACTGGCTCACAGATAGAACCCACAGCATGAAAGTAGCTGACTCCAAGTCAGACTGCAGGTCAGTCACAAGTGGAGTCTCACAAGGTTCGGTCCTGGGTCCTCTCCTGTTTGGTATCTACTTCTCTGAATTCCAGGCCAACACAAAGGGACTCTGGCTGACAAAGTTTGCAGACGATTGCAAGTTGGGTGCTATTATTAACTCCACAAGTGATGTTGACATCCTGCAGAAAGGCCTCACTGAGACCAACGACTGGTGTCAGAACCATGACCTTAAGCTCAATGCCAAAAGATGTGTCATCATCACCTTTGGGAAAAACTTGGTTCCCATGAATTATCACATCGATGGTAGTCCCCTGAACACAGAAGGCGTTATAAGAGATCTGGGAACACAGGATGACAGCAACCTCTCATTTGACCACCACATTACTACTGTGGTCAGAACGTCCTATGTGGCACATCTCATTACTAAGGGTTTTGCATCCAGGAAAAAATAGGTCATTGTCTCTCTCTACTCTTCCCTCATTAGGCCAATCATCAAGTACAATGCCCCATTTGGCATGTACCTCACTAGACACAAGCAACAACTGGAGAGGCTGCAAAAGTACCTCACAAAGATTATCTTAGGCCTTAAACAGTTGTCCTATATGGACAGACTCAAAAAACTCCAACTATTCACTGTCTTATATTGCCTATTTAGAGATAATGTCTGCTTGACTTACAAAGCCATGTCTGACCCAGCTCTTTTAGAAATGTTACATCTAAAGAAATCCCAATCCCTCTGCACTACATGCTCCAGAGACCTCAACCTCCTTACCACAGTCAACAGAACATGCTGGAGGGAGAGGTTCATAACACAGAGACTGCCCATGCTATGGAACAGACTTCCCATACATGTCAAACAAAGAACCTCACTGGCCCTCTTCAAGAAAAATCTTGATGAGTGGATGGGAAATAGAAAATTCACATCGGGGATCACTCCATTGGCCTACTCAACAGAGTCACTGGGAACTAATGTCAGGTGGCACAATGCCAGGGTTATCCTATGGGTTAGGCTTGTAAAGGCTCCATGGCATTAGCCTAGTATACACCTACGGACCTATGATAGCTATGGGTTCACTTCTCCCATGTGTGGTATAATATGACACTAGCACTGCAGCCTTTACTTTTCATTGCAAATGTCCAAGGTCTCTGAACTTAATAAGAACTACAACATATATGTATTATACATCTGTTCAGGCACTCCATCCTGAATGTATTATAATGTGACCCTAATTACTTGCGTCTGTTTTGCTGAATAACTGTTTTGCTTCTTTTTATACTACCACCAATGTATAGATCATTACCTACCAGCGACCTATAATATTTCACAGTTTTGTGACTCACAACGTTTAACAGATATTGTAAATCGAATGAAGTGTGTTTTCATAAGAGGATTTTCAAGAAAAGCTCTCAGAAGCAATTGGTCTCCTGGCTTACAAGAACTCAGGAAGCAAAGGTGTCAGCCTCCCTGCTGTTAAGTATTTAATGAGTTTATCTTCCACGTCAAGTGGAAGTGTCACACATCTTTTCTTTTTGTAGTCATCATCAGTACATTACATAAATTGCTGAATGCCTGCCTTCTAGTAAATCTATCTCCTCCTGAACATCTTTCACATACTGTTCCCATAATTTCAATTTATTTCTGTGTAATATGCTCCTTCCTGTTTCTAAATATCCTTCTTCCAAGTCTTTAATCTATTTTATAATATTCAGTATTTCCAACAAATGCAGTTGTTTTAGTCTTTAATCATCATTTTCAAGTAATTGCTTTTTTGGCAGCCAGCGGAATTTAACTTATAAGGCTTTACTATGTCAAGGCAATTCAGATCCTGTTTCCAAGCTAAAAAAAAAATCATATCCTTACTTACACCCATTTACTTACCCAATATTTCTGATACAGTCCTCTACAGGGAATTTTACAAATTATTACTCTCCCAAACCACATGTTCCCAGCTACCTTTTTCTTCCCCATCACACCTCCAACATTTGCTATCTACTTGAGGAAAATTATATGAAGTCTGCTTAAGGTATAAAAATACCTATACAAACACTTCCAAAGATCCTAAACCTTCTGGATTATGTTGTACACTTGGGAGCCATACATAATCTCCTTCCATTATTCTCTTGTAAATTGCTTTTCCAGTCTCTCTTCCCTATCTTTTCTATAATCTTTTCTGACTGATTCTTATATTTCATATGCAATATTTTATATATCCTACTACTTATCTATTTTTAATAGCTTCTGTTCTAGATTTGACTAAAAACCTTGCCAGAGCAGAACTTTCACTTTAGATTCCTCTACACATTTCTCTTTGACTATAGTCTAGCAGGCATCCATAGTAGGGAAGGCAGTCTAACCTTAAGTCCAAACATCTTCTTGGCCTCATCCCGCTCTAAGACCTTTCCCTCTCGAGATATTTGTTCCTAGTGCCATGGCTCTTTTGCCAGTTTTCTAGTAAATTTTAGCCCCCTCTGGTCTATTCTCTGTATCATCATCACTACTGGCAAAATCTCCTCTCTCCACCTCAGGCTGGTTTAGTTCTTAACATACTTTATGCTACTTTATGAATTTAATATTCTGGATAGTTATTATTCTCCTTAAGGATATGCATCCAAAATCCTACTCTATTTCTTAACTTTCTAGCTGTGTTGTCATCCCTTTCCATTTTAAAATTCTAACCTACTTGTGTTTTGTATAAAAGCCTTAACTGTGTAGCTCTAAAATATTCCTTCAAATCAGATAATCCTAATTCATCTTGTTTTATTGGAAGGATCAGTTTATCCCACTTAACTCTTGCTCACTTCTTCTACTAGATAAATTCCTTCTACTCTATTAATGTCCACTTTTCCTCCAGCTAATAAAAATATGCTTGGCCAGTATATTATCACTACTTGTATCTTTCTATGCATGTCCATAAACAGTTTCAAGTTTCTTGATTTTTATATCATCTTATTATTCTCTTCCAACACATCCTTAACTGTTATAATAAAATGCTTTTAAACCATACTCCTAAATACTTCATCTTATTGTATGCCCATAAATATGGGTATTACTTAACCAATTCATGTATGGGGACATAATTAATACCTATAGCCTTTGTTTCATCTTCCTTAGTTTTATATCCTGAAAAGATTTAAAACTGTCTGAAAATGGTTCACAACATTAAGATGCCCTTTTCTGGATTTAACAGGTACAAAACAATATTATCTGCAAATAAAGCAGACTTTTCTTGATTACCATACCCGTATACTTGTATTTCTGAGTCCCTTATTTTCTCTGCCAATGGCTCTAAATATAAAACAAATAACCAAGGGGAAAGAGGACATTATTTATTTTATTTATTTATTGATATTTGTTGACCGGGGAAGTCCGACTGAGTCAGAAACCTATTTTAGCAGAGGCCTGGGGAGAAAAGCTCCACATAAAGTACAGAATTTTTGACAATATACAGTATATATTGCACATGCAGTTTACTTCAACATATTATAATCATGAATGAGAAGAAACGCAATAGCTTAAAGCATTATTACATAAGATAAATAGACATTACATATACAGGTTGGTACAGCATATCAAAAATGAGAAATTGCACAATGTGTCTTAAAGTATTGTTATGTAAGATAAATAGACACAGTAAAGCTTAGCTATGAAAGAGTATTAATTTTTGGTTAGGGTCTGTCAGGGATACATGATAAAGTGAACAGTAAGAAGATGGGTGAGTTCATGTAAGTAAAGTTGTATATTTACAGAGTGTGAGGGGGTATAGCTTTCTTTTTAGGATTACTGAGATGGAGGGAGAGAAGATACAGTGATAGAGAGGGATGAGATGTAGAGAGGGTAATTAAGGAATAGTAGACTACAGTAGAGAGAGATGTATATAGGCTAGATAAGGAGTATGAGAGATATTTAGAGGTGAGGTAATGAGAATGTCAAAAATATAGGAAAGACATAATTTGAGATGTAGGGCTTGCTGGAGATGAGAGGTGAGTAATAGGTCATCAGTTATTGGAGGTAAGAATTAAAACAGGAGGGTTCCTCTCTGGTAAGTATCTTTTAATGCTGGGCAATGCAACCTGGATAACTGGATGGGAAACAGAAAATACACCCCATGAGATTCCACCTGTGTCCCTACTGGACAGCGTTTTTTGGTGCTGATTTGTCTAAATGTGGGCTAAACTCTTGGCTAGGCTTATAAGGGCCTTAGGGCCAATAGCCTAGTAACTTGCTATGATCCTATGAGTCCCCAAATCAACCGGTAATCTATGGGCAGTCAGTACACTTAAAAGTAAATTTAATTCCAAAAGTTTTAAAATATGAATAACATACATTATTAAAATACTTCCTGAAAATACAACCATCATAAAAATGGTTCTAATAAAGGTATTGATGTATGATTCTTCATGGTTTATAAACATGCTGTTTGTTAACTTAAGCTTGCATGGAATCACTGAATTCATCTCCTTTGAACATATTCACATTTTACGTAGCTTACTCATATTAAACTTCTTGCATATTTACATTTAAATTTAGGTTAAATAATTTATAGCAGTGCAACGTTCAGAAGTATAGAGCAAAATGTTGTGATGATTGACTTTAAAAATGGAGTTACAGTCTTTTCTCTTGGACACTAAACAGATCTTTAGCTATCATAAATTGGGATATGTGTGATTAAGAATTCCCTTTTAACCTGTCAGTACACAGTCATTCCCATAATTAGTGTCCAATTTTTTTTTTTAAATACCTAAACTTGTGTTTTCTTTAACATAATTTGGTAGTCTATTCCATGTATCAACTACTGTTTCAATATGTCTCTCATTCCTAAATAATCTTCCATTTAATTTCTCTTAAGTCTTTTGGGTTTTTAATATCATGATGTGAATGGACCATATTCCTAATTCAGGATATGACTAAAGTTCATGAAATTAGTATTATTTCAATGTTTTATGTTAGCCACAAGTGCTCTTCACAGCACCTGCATTGTGCCCAGAACTGACTCCTTCTGTTATTAATATGGAGCTACATGTATTGGCAGCATATTTAAATAGAACTGTAAATTCATTTTTCTGAGACCAGCTGCTCATGCTACTATTGGAACTGTCTGGATATCCTTCTTCCACATTGCTCTAGTTTCTACCTATAAATACTATTATTTTATTGCTTTGTGTATCAAATCTACTTGTCTTTAACATGTAGCCTACAGGCCCTTAACATTTGTCCATTCATCACATTCTCAAACACATGGTTAGGGTGCACACTGCTACGATGAACAAAACTAAGTTTGTAACAATCCTTCCTATAAAGGCTTGTAATAAGTCTATTAGTACCAGGCTCCCTCTTCACCATAACATCCAAATAGGGTATCTTAGTATGGGACTTAGTGGCAGTGAACTGCAAAAGTCTGTAGTGAAATGAAGATAGCAGATAAAGTCATCTAATTCCACTATAGTGCCCGTCCAAACCATAAAAAAGTTATCTATGAACCATCGGTAAAATTTTATTTGATGATCCCACCATCTTGAACTCACTTGAAACCTGCTTTCCCATATGACCAAAACTGCATTGGTGTAGCTATTGTCACAGGGTGTGTCCATAGCTACTCCATGCCGCTGGTGGTAATATCTATTGTCAAATGTAAAAATGTTATTCTCCAAAACCATCTCAAGGAGAAACACAATAAGATCAATCTGCCTAGCATCCAAATCACTTCTCATTTCAATAAAATCCTTGACCATTAAAATACCTTGCTGAGTAGGTATCACTGTAAACAGTGTTACAATATCAAGTGTTACCAGAAGGTAACTAGATGGAAATACATCATGCTTGGAAAGCTCATACAAATCAAAAATAAATTGCTGTGCATCTTTTAATATAAAAACATAAGTGTCCAACATTGGTTTCAACATTTTTTGAGTGCATCTAATACTGGTGAAGGGGAAGTAAGGAAGATATCTGCTGCTAATCCGAGTACTAAGAAAATAACTTGTATGAATATAAACAATATCAACAACAGAGACTGCATTTTGAAGCTTGTATACAGCTTAAAGTTATACCAGGGGGTCTTTATGCCTTGCACGACAGTTGCTACCCTGAATTATTAGCATCTTGGCAAAAAATTAATTTGCTTTTCCAGTCTCTCTTCCCTATCTTTTCTATAATCTTTTCTGACTGATTCTTATATTTCATATGCAATATTTTATATATCCTACTACTTATCTATTTTTAATAGCTTCTGTTCTAGATTTGACTAAAAACCTTGCCAGAGCAGAACTTTCACTTTAGATTCCTCTACACATTTCTCTTTGACTATAGTCTAGCAGGCATCCATAGTAGGGAAGGCAGTCTAACCTTAAGTCCAAACATCTTCTTGGCCTCATCCCGCTCTAAGACCTTTCCCTCTCGAGATATTTGTTCCTAGTGCCATGGCTCTTTTGCCAGTTTTCTAGTAAATTTTAGCCCCTCTGGTCTATTCTCTGTATCATCATCACTACTGGCAAAATCTCCTCTCTCCACCTCAGGCTGGTTTAGTTCTTAACATACTTTATGCTACTTTATGAATTTAATATTCTGGATAGTTATTATTCTCCTTAAGGATATGCATCCAAAATCCTACTCTATTTCTTAACTTTCTAGCTGTGTTGTCATCCCTTTCCATTTTAAAATTCTAACCTACTTGTGTTTTGTATAAAAGCCTTAACTGTGTAGCTCTAAAATATTCCTTCAAATCAGATAATCCTAATTCATCTTGTTTTATTGGAAGGATCAGTTTATCCCACTTAACTCTTGCTCACTTCTTCTACTAGATAAATTCCTTCTACTCTATTAATGTCCACTTTTCCTCCAGCTAATAAAAATATGCTTGGCCAGTATATTATCACTACTTGTATCTTTCTATGCATGTCCATAAACAGTTTCAAGTTTCTTGATTTTTATATCATCTTATTATTCTCTTCCAACACATCCTTAACTGTTATAATAAAATGCTTTTTAAACCATACTCCTAAATACTTCATCTTATTGTATGCCCATAAATATGGGTATTACTTAACCAATTCATGTATGGGGACATAATTAATACCTATAGCCTTTGTTTCATCTTCCTTAGTTTTATATCCTGAAAAGATTTAAAACTGTCTGAAAATGGTTCACAACATTAAGATGCCCTTTTCTGGATTTAACAGGTACAAAACAATATTATCTGCAAATAAAGCAGACTTTTCTTGATTACCATACCCGTATACTTGTATTTCTGAGTCCCTTATTTTCTCTGCCAATGGCTCTAAATATAAAACAAATAACCAAGGGGAAAGAGGACATTATTTATTTTATTTATTTATTGATATTTGTTGACCGGGGAAGTCCGACTGAGTCAGAAACCTATTTTTAGCAGAGGCCTGGGGAGAAAAGCTCCACATAAAGTACAGAATTTTTGACAATATACAGTATATATTGCACATGCAGTTTACTTCAACATATTATAATCATGAATGAGAAGAAACGCAATAGCTTAAAGCATTATTACATAAGATAAATAGACATTACATATACAGGTTGGTACAGCATATCAAAAATGAGAAATTGCACAATGTGTCTTAAAGTATTGTTATGTAAGATAAATAGACACAGTAAAGCTTAGCTATGAAAGAGTATTAATTTTTGGTTAGGGTCTGTCAGGGATACATGATAAAGTGAACAGTAAGAAGATGGGTGAGTTCATGTAAGTAAAGTTGTATATTTACAGAGTGTGAGGGGGTATAGCTTTCTTTTTAGGATTACTGAGATGGAGGGAGAGAAGATACAGTGATAGAGAGGGATGAGATGTAGAGAGGGTAATTAAGGAATAGTAGACTACAGTAGAGAGAGATGTATATAGGCTAGATAAGGAGTATGAGAGATATTTAGAGGTGAGGTAATGAGAATGTCAAAAATATAGGAAAGACATAATTTGAGATGTAGGGCTTGCTGGAGATGAGAGGTGAGTAATAGGTCATCAGTTATTGGAGGTAAGAATTAAAACAGGAGGGTTCCTCTCTGGTAAGTATCTTTTAAAGATTTTGCTATCTTCAATTGTTGATAGACTTTTTATGCTTAAAGAAACTGAATATTGTGTTGATATCCAACAGCAAGAAAGTTAGCTCTATACACTGCTGTCACCATATGAGGTTGATCTGGCCATTAATAAGATCACAGACAGTTCCTATGAGAGGAAGTTGATTAGCAGTAAGATGAAGAAACTTAATTATGATTTAAGTGATTTTTGTGCTGATCGTGTTTTTTCTGGCCAAGAACTATGACAAGTGAGAAACTGAACACAGCAGTACCCTCTGATGCATCTGAAGGCCGTGATGGTATGGCCTTAGTCCTCAATTAACTACTATGTTGAGTGATAACTCTGTTTATACCACTCCACCCAATGGGACTGATAACCTGGTGAATATTAACCAATGAGGGATTACTTCAGCTATGACCAGTACTGTTGAGGAATCAGTAATTAGAAAGAAGAAAGAAGTGTCTGTAAATAACCTAGAACAATGTATTAGTTTAGATACAGGAAATTGTGGCAGTTCTGGTCTTGTATACATTGCAACTTACTCCAAATGTAATGATTTTTATGTTGGGAAAACTGGTAGGAGTTTACATAAACATATATATGAGCACTTGTATGCCATTAAAAACAAAGATGAGAACAATGCTTTATATAAGCATACCAAATACTGTGGCTATGATTCAAAATTCCTATTTGGCATTTTGTAAAAAGTTAAAAGGAATGACAAGGGAGGCTTTGGGGAGAATAGGTTAGAGGAATGTGAACTTAAATGGCAACTAAGGCTGAATGCAACAACTTTGCCTGGCATTAATGAACATATATTTATTTTACCTGTTTTAAAGAAAAGAACAATGATTTTATGATGCATTTAGTGTAATGTTACTGTTTCTTTAAGGAAACATTGAGTGAGCAAATCACATGATGATTTTAAATGCTATTTAAATGATGGTTTTATTATGTAAAATTGTTCTGAAGAAGTTCCTTTTAGGAGCAAAAGCGCTTGACCATTTTTTGTCTTTACAAAAGTTTTATTTATACTACTACATCTTGTCAGGTACTTATTGGGAATTATCCACCTCATTGGCTTGTTACTTGGTATAAGTTCATTTTTGCCTTTGTGTACACACTGCTGCTTTGTTGTTGATAAATACGGTACTCCTAGTTTGCATTCATCTGCAGACATGGTCAGTCAGAACCCTTTGTTATTGGTTTTTACTTAAGAGAAGTAGATGCCAAACACTGGGGGTCTCATCACCAAATCCTGAGGGATTCCACTAGTGACTGGTCTCTTTGTGGAGATAACTTCCTTTCTGTTGATCTCCTGTGTCCTATCTATGAGCCAAGTAGGTAGGTGATTTTTCCCAGTTTATTTTGCTTTTCTACTATTCCTGAGTGGGGGATTGTGTCAAACGCCTTGGCCATGTTGAGGTGTATGGTATGTATTCATCTATTGTTTTGATGACCTTTTAAAAGAAGTCACAAGGTTTAGTAAGTAAGACCTGCCCTTGATGAATCCAAAATGAGAAAGGTCTAGTGTTTGAAAGTTCCCTATGTCCTTGCTGATTAGTTCCATGATAAGTCTTTCCATGGTCTTGCATATTAGGTCAGTCAGACACATGACTGTAATTGCATGGGTCTGAGTAAGGTCCTCCCTCATGCAGAGGAATGACTGTAGCTGTTCTCCATTTGCTTGATACAAAACCTACATGGAAGCAGAGGTTGAACAGTGCTGTTAGCATAGGTGGCTAAATCATGTTTCATACTAACCTGTTTTCTGCTAGCTGTACTATCTTATTCATCAAGGTATAGGCAGTCAAGGGCCACTAGATCTGAAATGAAACAGTAAACAAAGCACAGATCATTATTCAGGAGTCTATAACACAGAGTACAGTAACAGAGCTTCCAGCATTTTCTGGTAACTACTGTTCATAAAATCAGAGATCTTTTTGGTTAGAAACCTCTGGATTTATGAGATCTCAGACTGAGGTACATCCCAAAGGGAGCACTTGGGTTCATAGGTTCATAGGTTGGTACTAGGCTATCAGCCCTAGGGCCTATACAAGCCTAGCCATAACAATTCCCTGGCTATTTCTTCCCACACTGTTTACTTCCCTGGAGCCCTGTCTAGCAGGGCAACTGACATGATCCCCAGGGTGAATTTCCTTTCTCCCATCCAATCATCAAGGTTCCTTTTGAAGAGGGCCAAAGAGGCATTCTGCTTGACATGTATGGGCAATCTATTCCATAGTCTGGGGAGTCTCTTGGTCAGGAACCTATCTCTCCAGCATGTTTTGTTTATTGTGATGACAAGGTTTAGATCCCTGGAGTGTGTGGCTCTGAGGGATTGGGATTTCTTTAAGTGTAGCATGTCCAACAGCTCTGGGTTTGACATGGCCTTGTATGTTAAGCACAGATTGCCTCTGAGTAGACGATATGCAACAGAGTATAGCTGGAGTTTTTTAAGGCGGTCAGCCTAGGGCATCTGCTTTAGGCCTGTGATTCTTTTAGTGAGATATTTCTGCGGCCTTTCCAGTTGTTGCAGATGTCTTGAGAGGTACATACCAAATGGGGTGTTGTGTTCTATAATGGGTCTAATGAGGGATGAGTACAGTGGGACAATGACCTCCTTTTTTCTGGATGAAAAGCCCTTAGTGATGAGGTGTGCCACATAGAAGGATTTCCTGACTGTTGTGGGATGTGGTTATCGAAGGCGAGACCATTGTCCCCTGTGTCCCTAAGTCTCATATCACACTTTCGGTGTTTAGTGTACTGCCACCTATATGGTAATTCATGGATACATGTTTTTTCCCAAAGGGATAACTATACATTTCTTGGCATTGAGCTTGAGCCCATGGCTCTCACACCAAGCATCTATTTCTGTAAGGCCCTTTTGTAGAGTATCCACATCATTTGGGGATTCAATAATGGCTCCCAGTTTGCAATCATCTGCGAACTTTGTTAGCCAGAGTCCCTTAGTGTTGGCCTGTACTTCAGAGAAGTAGATGCCAAACAAGAGCGGTCCCAGGACTGAACCCTGAGGTACTCCACTTGTCACTTGTCTGGAGCTGGATTTGGAGTCGGCTACTTTTACAGTGTGGGTTCTATCAGTAAGCCATTTAGCAACCCACTGGGTGATGTAGGGGTTAATGCCCAGCTTAGTAAGTTTATCTATGATTCCAGAGTGGGGAATGGTGTAAAAGGCCTTGGCAAGGTCTAGATAGGCTGTGTGGACCACCTTACCCTTGCCATGGCTCTGGAGACTGATTCGAAGAAGTCAATCAGGTTCAGGAGACAAGATCGGCCCTTCACGAACCCACTGGGTGGGGTCCAGTGTTTGAAGGTTGCCACTGTCTTTGTTTATAAGTTCCATGATAATACGCTGCATGGCCTTGCAGATAAGGCTTGTCAGACAGATGGTATGGTAGTTTCTGGGATCCAAAGTGGTTCCCCCCTTGTGGAGTGGGATAACTGCAGCTCTGCGCCACTCAATGGGCATGAAACTTGAGGTGAGGCTATGATTAAACATAACACTTAGGTGAGGTGCCAGTTCATATTGTACTTCATGTAGTACACAGCCCGGGATGTCATCTGGTCCCATTGATGCTGTATTCTTAGCTTTGGAGAGTGTGTTTTTTACCTGTGTGGCCGTTATTACCGGAATTTGGCAATCTTCTGGTATTGAGATGGGCCATTTATGGGGTGAGAGGGGGGTGAAGTTGACACTGATCCGATCTGCCAGGATATTGGCAATATCCTTGGGATCAGTATATTTAATGCCATTCTGGTTTAGCTCAGAGCAGATCTGAGCATTGCCATTTAGATTCTTGATATAGTTATAGAATGCCTTGTGGTTGTCTTTGGAATCTTTGGCAATTTTATTTTCGTAACAAGCTTTGGAGGATTTTATGAGGGATCTCGGTTTCTTACTGAGGCTGGTAAGGGAGTTTTTTGCATCCTGGGATTTTCCTCTTTTCTGCAACAGTTTCTTCCTTTTGTTGTAAAGTTTGTTTATGGCAGGGGACCACCAGATTGGCTTCCTTTTTTTTGATGAGAGCATCTTGGTTCTATTTGGGATGGCACGGTTAATGCATGAGTGGATGTGCTCATACAGTGCCTTAGTGTAGGACTCAGCAGTTGAACTTTCAGTTCCCGTCTGCATGGGTGTCATGAAGTTTGTCACTTCTGACTTGAGTAGCACGAAGTTGGCTTTGGAAAAGTTTTTTATGGAGGTTTCCTTACTGGGGGGTGATGTGGATGTTAAGGGTGATTAGCTTATGGTCGGACCTGACTAACGAGGGGGTAACCATAGGTGTGGAGCATCGATTTCCCATGTTGGTAATGACCAGGTCTAGGATATTGGAGCCCCTGGTGGGACTATGGATTAGTTGATCCAGGGCATTGGAATTTATGAATTCCAAGAACCGTTGGGAAAAGGTGTTGGTACATGAGTAGTTTTCCCAGTTAATGGCAGGGTAGTTAAAATCACCCAGTATTAGGGTGTTTGGTTCTATCTTAATATTTTCCAGTATGTTTAGAAAGGTGTAGTGAGAATCTTGAGGCATGGTGGGGGATCTGTATCAAGCTACAATTTGGATTGCAGTCTTACCTAGTGTTAGTTGCACCTGGATAATTTCAGAAGCATTGTGTTGTGCAACTAGCCTGGTGATGTGAATATCCTTGGTGAATATTGAATATTGACACTCTCCCACCTTTAGTGTTTCGGTCCTGGTTTGGTGGCCGAAAAGTGTGTTAAGAGTTGTAGCCTGGTATTGCAGGGATGCTCTCTGGAGCCTTGAACCAGATCTCAGTTACTGCACAGATATCAATGTTCTCCATTTTTAGGAGTGCCTCGAGAGAGTGCATTTTGAGGTTTAGACTTCTAGCATTGAGTAGCATTACCTTCAGATTTTGCATGCTTGTACCTGTTACGGTGGTGGTTTTGTCCTTTGAACTTTGCCTAAAAAAGGCACTATAGTGGTGGCAAGATCCTTAGCCAGTAACCTGAATCCCAGGGGTGACATGTGCAGACCATCTCTGGCAAAGCATCGTGGTCTGTCAATCATGTCGTCCCAGGCAGACCGATACTGGATCCCCTTTGAATGACACCAGAAGCTTAGCCAATTGTTGAAGTCAATCATTTTGTCCTTATATTGTGGTATCATTCTAGGCGAAGGCAGGATGCTACTCAGGGCTAGGGTCATACCTGCCTTGGCCACATGATCCGAGAGCTCTTCCATGTCTAATTTCATGTAGTCCAGGGAGGTACGTCTCAAGTCATTCACTCCAACATGGACAATGACAGACTCATATTTGTACTTGTTGTGGAGTGACTTGAGTGCATGCATTATGTGGCGGATCCTGTCACCCGACAGGCAGCTGACTGTAATTTTCTCCTGTTCAACCAGTGTGCCGCACTATAGAGTCACCTATGACTAAAATGTTAATGTATACTGGGTCTGGTCAGTGCTGAATAATAACTCCTTTGGATTTAAACGGAATACCTTTGTCTAATAGTTGTGCTAATTATAGGGAATTTTTAACTACAGTTGCCAAGTGATGACCAATGATGGGGGAACTATCAACACAAATGTCCAAATTATTAGCTACCTTTTGCTTTAGTAAGTGAGCATTATTTACTCTGCATGTTTTGGGTAATTGCTGTTTTCTCAAACAAACAGAATGACACTAAACATCTTAGTGTTCAGTTTAATCCCATGCTCTTTCCGAAGGGTAGATATACAGTGATATCACACTGAAGAAGGGTTTCAGCTGAAAGCTTTGTGGATTTTTCATGAATAAATCAGTTTTATTGCTTCATTGGATATTGTCAGTCTGGCTTTTTTGTTGTGTTTAACTCTTTGTATTTGCTGTTTACATTTGCACGGTATCCAGTCCATTTTCTATGAAGGTTAGGATTCTACCACTGTGTATTTTTTTTTTTGGGGGGTTGTGTTGGGCTTATTTCTGATAGGACATTAGTCTCTATGTAGCCATTTAAGTGGTTGTACACTGTTTCTGTGAATAATTTCACATAGGTTGCAAGGTTTGCAAGTGCACTGAATTTTGATAAATTATAGCTTAATATGATGTCATTTGCTTTAGAATAGTTCAGAACTACAGGTTTTGCTGGGTTTTCTAAGTTCCCAAGTTGACTTTTGTTTTGATAGAGACACCTTTGTGATCCAACTTCACCGGTAAGGATTTCACATGGGAGGGGGGTAAGGGGTGCAGCTTGCTCTCCTTTATTGATGAGTACTAGGTCCAGTATGTTTGAAACTCTGAATGTCCACTATCTGGTCAAGGCCATTTGTGTTATTAAAGTCCAGGAAATGTGACTGTAAGTTGGAGGCAGTGTATGTTTCCCAATCTACAGAGTAGCAGTTGAAGTCTCCAGTGGGTAGGGTATGTGGTTGGATAGTGAGTGTCTCCAGCCTGTCTAGGTATGAGCTAATGGATTCTTTGGATCATAGATGGTAACCTATAGGTTGCTAGGATATGGTAAGGGACTTTATATATTGTGATTTGTTTGTGGATGAACTCCAGGACATCATCCTGTTTAACCAACCTAGAGGTTTACTTGTTGCTAATGTAGATCAAGAAACCTCCACCTTTAGTCTCTGTCTTTGCAGCCAATGGTCTAAATGCGTGGAAGGCACTGAAACCTTGAACTGCTGAAGTACTTTGTGGCACTTTAAACCATGTCTCAGTAACGGCACAGATGTCTATATTCTCCAGTGTGGGGAGAGCTTGTAATGTGTGGATCTACTTGTTAATGCTCCTAGCAATGAGCAGTGACACCTTTAGGTTCATTTGGGTTTTATTTTCTAAGCTGGCAATTATGCTAATTTAGCGTTGCCTACAAAAGACTATAAAGATAGTGGATAAAGTTTTAGCCAATATCCAAAAGCCCAGGGGGGACATGTGCAGAATATCCTGGCAAAGCAGCATGGTCAAATAACCAAGTCTTCCCATGTTGACAAATACTGAATCCCTCGAATGACACTAGAAACTAATCCAATTGTTAACGTCTATCATGTTTTTGTTCATACAGTGGCATCATCCTTGGTGAAGGTAGTATGCTGCTCAATGCAGATCACATACCTCTCTGAGACACTTATACAGAGAGATCTATAACGTCTGTCTTAATATAGTCCATTGAGGTATATCTCAGATCATTTACACCTCATGGAGTAGGATAGAATCATACTGGCACCTATGGTGAAGTGACTTCACTACATGTGTTCCCTGGTGCATCCTGGCCCCAGAAAAGCAACTGACCATTATTTTTTCCTTGTCCAGTCTGGTGTGTGAGGCATCTGTGTGTCGTACAATGAGTCTCCTATGACAAGAGTCCTGGGGCAAAATGCTTGCTTGCCATAATGGCTTCATTTCTGGGGGTCCATTGGGTGTAGGAATATATGGTGTGTTGGCTGTTTTTGAATGCGTTTTAGAGACTGGTGAGGATAGATGTTGTAGTTTGTAGGCTTAGGAGGTCTTTGAGGTTTGGGAAAATTGCTTTTTGTGCCTTGGCATAAGGTGGTCTACTAGCAAAAAGCAGCACAGCAAAAGCAAATAACTGTCAGAAAACAGAATAAAAAATAAATCGCAGTATCTGTAGAATTACCGGCACTTTATTAGCAAGACAATGACTTCAGTAAGCGCTTTCATCTCCCTTCACTCTCAGAGACTTCTTCAGACTAAAATTCATTGTTCATTACATACATTAAATAGCCATTATTGGGATACATCACTCAACATTATCCAATCTAAGTTAAGAAGCCTAGTCACATGATAAAATAGGCTAAATTAAAGAAAAAGCCTAATCACATGATAAAATAGGCTAAATTAAAGAGAAATAAAACGTCTACAAAAAATCTAAAAAAGCCAGTGTTTTTAACCCTTTTCTTTTTAAGTACATAACAAATTCCTCTCTATTATTAAGACCAGGGAAAAACATGCATTTAGTTTAACTTGCCAACAGTACTCTAGCCATCCCAGTTCTTCCTCTATATTAATAATATTCTTGGTGTTACTTAATGCTTCTAATACTAAACATTTAAAGTTAACTTTGCATTTACTTTCTTTATAGTACGAAAACCAAGTCAAAGGTGCAGAAAAAAACAATAACCAAAAGAAGGACGATGAATCAGGAACCAATTTGAAAAATGAATCAGGATTTATTAAATCGAACCACTCAAGTCACATAAAAAAACGTAGCACCAAACAAGAGAATCCACCACAAATTGGTTCCTGATTCATTGTCCTTCTTTTGGTTATTACTTTCTTTATAGTGTTTACACATAGCATTATTTTCATCTCCATTGGCAATAGCATACTTATGCTCATAAATTCTTCTGTTGAGCTCCCTGGTAGTTCTTCCCACATAAAAAGCATGACAGTCCATGCACATTAATAAATAAACTATATTTTTACTCTTACGTGAAAAGCTTCCTGGTATTCTGACTACATAGTTTCCCACTTCAGTTTTACTAGAGTCCGTATACAAATAATTTCTGTAAAAGAATGGAATGTAGAGGGTATCCTAATAAGGGTATGAATAAGTTGTTAGAGAAAGAAATAGAAGAAAGAAAAGTGTCTAAATGTGATAGTACAAAAATAAGAGAATATACTCATAAGACAGCACTAGCAGTGCAAAATAGTGTTGATTCTGAAGTTATAAAAAGTATTATAAGTAGAAATTGGGGTATTTTCAAAGCTAATAATGAAATTATTAAAATGATAGGTACAGGGGCCAGGTTTATACAAAAGAGAGCTAAAAATTATAAAGATTTCTTTCAGAGTAAACTAAATAGAAAAATACAAGTTGAAGGTAAAAAAGGAATGAATAAGTGTTTCAACTGTAACATGTGCAATTATTTGTATACTGTATATTTCACTAGAGTCAGTATACAAATAATTACACATTGCCAGCCATGCACCACAATATACATGATCTGGTCCTCTTAATTTAAAAACACAATAAAAAGGAACACTCAAGTACAATGGAACAACAAAACAATTATTCTGGCTACAGAAGGTGATTTAAATGCAACCAGTTTGGAAAGCAGCACTTAGAGAAGACAGGCATTTTTTCACAAAAAAGTACTTTCAATGCTCTTTAAATGCAGTAAAACACTAGCAATCAGTTACAAATCAAGTGCAAGTGCAGTAAATCAAATACGATAATGCTGTAAACAAAGCATACTTGCAGTGGCTAGATGAAGGGAATGCAGATAAACTTTATAGTGAAAAAATGCAGAAAATGCAAAATAAATAAATACATAAATAAGGTGGGAATACTGTAGCAGTGTTTGGAGATAGTATAATGGTCATCTGTTCTTTACCTCACCACAAACAAAACAGAAGCACCAATCCCAACCTGATTCTTAGAAAGCAGTTCTCAAGCTCTCCAGTGATCGGTAGTTTATTCAGCCATTACAGATTTCAAAAGTAAGCTGGAAGGGAATAAAACTGGATATTGCAGTGTACACTAACTGAGTGAGATGTTTTGAAATAGAGGCTAACACAGGCTTTAAGAGTCTAATTGGATGGCCTTCCTAGTTTAATCTTTCATTAACAAGTACAATGAGTAGATGAGATAAAATTGAAAGATGCTTCTAAAGTTAAATTTAGAGAAAGGTGTGTAATTCAAAAGCCTCCATGTTTAAAATGTACAATAAGAAATGGGTGGATGACAAAAACCTCAGGCCTACAGATATATCAAAACAATGCATCAAAGCAGTATTTCAATTGCAAAAACAAAACAGACCCTGCTGAATGCAGATCTAAATGGCTAAAAATTAAGTGCAGACACACTTAAAATAAAATAAAATTACTTCCCTTGTTTATTTTCTGTTTTTAAAACTCTACCAGGCAGCCATCTAATTGTTTTCTTTCAAATCACACCTTATTTAAAGGTTCTAGTGATGTAGCCTCTAACAAATGTGGAAACACCATCAAAGTTTCCATTAGGCCTGAAGGTTGGGAGGGTGGCCTAATGGTTAAGGTGTTTGCCTTGCAAACACAAAGTGCAGTGTTTGAGTCTCACAAGGGATAATTGGCTAGGCTAAAAATGCCCTTACAAGGGCAGTTAGCTTAGTATGAACCTATGAATAGAAGACAAAAACCCAGATAAGCCAGAAGTGCTTTCTTTACATTTAAATCGTCTCTTTAAGTAGACATACATGTTCTGGGTGCAGGAGCACCTCAAGATCTGACAATTTGTTATTGGGAGAGCCATAAAAATGTTATCTAGTTTTAGGTTAGATGAATTTGCTAGGATGGTTTTCCATTAGATGGACTCTGTCTTAAAAAAGCACTATGGTGGCAGCAAACACTTATAGGTTCATAGGTAGGTACTAGGCTATTGGCCCTAGGGCCTATATAAGCCTAGCCAAATGGTACCCTGGCTTTTTCCACCCAAGGAAATTATTTTTCTGTGCCCCTGTCAAGCAGAGCCACAGAAGTGATCCCCGGGGTGAATTTCCTATCTCCCATCGAATCATTAAGATTTTTATTGAAGAGTGCTAATGAGGAGATTTGTTTGATAAAGATAGGTAGCTTGTTCCAGAGTATGGGAAGTCTTTGACACAGGAATATATCACTTCAGCATGCTCTGTTTATTGTGGTAAGAAGGTTTAGGTCCCTAGAGATTGTAGCTTGGAGGGACTGGGATTTCTTTATGTGGAGCATGTCCAACAGCTCTGGGTATGACATAGCTGTGTATGTTAGGCAGAGATCGCCTCTGAGGCTGGAGATTTTTGAGACTGTCTGCGTAGGACATCTCTTTGAGGCCAGGAATCCTCTTTGTGAGGTATTTCTGTGGCCTTTACAGTTGTTGTAGATGTCTTGTGAGGTACATACCAAAAGGGGCAATGTACTCTATAATGGGTCTAATGAGTGATGAGTAGAGGGGAACAATGACCTCTTTTTTTCTGGATGTGAAACCTTTTGTGATGAGGTGCACCATGTAGAAGGATTTCCTGACTACTGTGGCGATGTGATTATCAAAGGAGAGACTACTGTCCACCTGTGTCCCAAGGTCTCTTATCACACTTTCGGTGTTAAGTAGACTACCGCCTATGTGGTAGTTCATGGGTACAGAGTTTTTACCAAAAGGGATGACAATGCACTTATTGGCATTGAGCTTGAGGCCATGGCTTTGACACCAGGCATCCGTCTCAGTGAGGCCCTTTTGTAGGATGTCCACATCGTTAGGAGATTTGATTATGGGTCTTAGTTTGCAGTCATCTGCAAACTTTGTTAGCCAAAGACCTTCTGTGTTAGCCTGTACTTCAGAGAAGTAGATACCAAACAGGAGAGGACCTAGGACTGAACCCTGTGGTACTCCACTTGTCACTGGTCTGAAGTTAGACTTAGAGTCTGCTACTTTCACAGTGTGGGTTCGGTCAGTGAGTCAGTTGGCAACCCATCTTGTGACATAGGGATTTATACCTAGTTTAGTGAGTTTGTCTATAATTCCAGAGTGGGGGATGGTGTTGAAAGCCTTGGCGAGATCTAGATAGGCTGTGTGTACCACCTTACCCTCATCTACAGCTTTGCTGACCATAATTCCAGAGTGAGGGATGGTGTTGAAAGCCTTGGCGAGATCTAGATAGGCTGTGTGTACCACCTTACCCTCATCCACGGCTTTGGTGACCGCTTCAAAGAAGTCTATCAGATTTAGGAGACATTATCTGTCTTTTACAAACCTGAACTGGGTAGGGTCCAGAGTTTGGAGATTACCAGTGTGATTGGTTATAAGTTCTCTGATGATACGCTCCATAGCCTTGCAGACCAGGCTCATCAGGCTAATGGGGTGGTAGTTCCCAGGGTCCGTGGTGGCTCTCCCTTTGTGGAGTTGGATAACCATTGCTGTGCACCATTCAGTGGGCACAAAGCCTGAGGTGAGGCTATGATTGAACATGGTACTTAGGTGGGGTGCCAGTTCGTTCTGTAGTTCATATAAAATGCAGCCTGGGATGTTGTCAGGTCCCATGGATGCTGTGCTCTTGGCTTTGGAGAGTGTGTTTTTTATCTGTGCAGCCGTGATTACAAGTACGTTGCATTCGTCCGGTATAGAGATGGGCCCTTTAGGGGATGACAGAGGGGTAAAGTTAGCACTGAACCTATTTGCCAGGATGTTGACAATATCAGTTGGTTCTGTATATGTAGTGCCATTGTGCTGTAACTCAGAGCAGATCTGAGTGTTGCCATTGAGATTCTTGACATAGCTATAGAATGCTTTGTGGTTGTCTTTAGAATCAGTGGCGATTTTGTTTTCGTAACTTTGGAGGATTTTATGAGGGATCTCAGCTTCTTACTGAGGCTGACCACGGAGTTCCTCCAATCATGGGATTTTACTCTTTTTTGCAACAGTTTCTTTCTTCTGTTGCAGAGTTTGTTTATAGCAGGGGACCACCAGATTGGCTTCCTTTTTTTGTAGGATAGCATCTTGGTTCTGTTAGGGATATGCACGATCCATGCACTCATGTAAGTACTTATAAAGTACAATTGTATAGGATTCAGCAGTCGTATCTCTACTGTCTGTCAGCATGGGTGTCGTGAAGTTTGCCACTTCTGTCTTAAGAAGCATGAAGTTGGCTTTGGAGAAACTTTTTACAGTGGTTTCCCTAATGGTGGGTGGGGCTGGGATGTGGATGTCTTTGGTGATTTGCTTGTGGTCGGGTCTCACCAACAAGGAATTGACCTCTGGTGTGGAACACCGGTTGCCCGTATTGGTAATGACCAGGTCTAGGATATTGCTGCCTCTGGTGGGGGTATGGATAAGTTGATCCAAGGCATTAGAATTTATGAATTCCAGAA
The DNA here is from genome assembly GCF_019279795.1 of Protopterus annectens. Classification (NCBI taxonomy): domain Eukaryota; kingdom Metazoa; phylum Chordata; order Ceratodontiformes; family Protopteridae; genus Protopterus; species Protopterus annectens. The sequence continues at coordinate 1,921,743,638 of NC_056726.1, forward strand.
AACGTTGAGCACAAGAGTTGGTACATGAGTAGTTTTCTCAGTTAATGGTGGGGTAGTTGAAATTGACCATTATAAAGGTGTTAGGTTGTACCCTAATATTTTCCAGTGTATCAAGAAATGAGGATTGGGAATCCTGGTGCATGGTGGGGGATTTGTAGCAAGCTACAATTTGCATTGCGGTCTTGCCCAGAGTTAGTTGCACTTGGATGATCTCAGATGCATTAAGCTGAGCAACTAGCCTGGAGGTGTGGATATACTTAATGAATGTGGACACACCTCCGCTTTTGGTGTTCCGGTCCAAGTTAGGTGGCTGAAAGGTGTGGTATGAATTATAGCTTGGTAATGCAGGGGTGCTCTCTGGAGCCTTGAGCCAGGTCTCTGTCACTGCACAGATGCCGATGTTCTCATTTTAAGTAGTGCCTCGCGTGAGTGCATTTTGAGGTTTAGACTTCTAGCATTGAGTAGCATTACCCTCAGATTTTGCTTGCTTGTACCTGTTATGGTGGTGAATTTGTCATTTGAATCTTGCCTAAAAAAGGCAATATAGGGGTGGCAAGAGCCTTAGCCAGTATCTGGAATCCCAAGGGCGACAGGTGCAGGCCATCTCTGACAAAGCATCGTGGTTTGTTGATCATGTCATCCCAGGCAGACAGATACTGGATCCCCTTAGAATGACACCAGAAGCTTAGCCAGTTGTTAAAGTCAATCATTTTGTCCTTGTACTGTGGTATCATTCTGGGTGATGGCAGGGTGCATCCCTTGAATAGGAGATGCAGACCCATCACTTGCAAAACAGGTAGGACTATTGATCATCTCATCCCAAGCTGTTTTCTACTGACACCCTTGAAAGGCATCAGCTAGTAATCTAATTGTTAAAGCTAATTATCTTCTCTTTATACCAAGAAAACATTTTCAGTGATGGTAGAATTCCACTCAGGACCAGAGTCTCACCTGCATTTATCACATACATAGAAGGTTCTGATTTGTCTCTCTCTCAGGATTTTGTGCCTCAGGTCATTCACTCCCTTTCCTGGTATAGAAGGGAATTAGAAAAATCATTGAATCTGGTGGGAAACATCTTAATTTTGTGCACAGTGGGGCAGCTAAGGGCAGTCTTGTCAAATTGACAGCAATGAATTGAAATTAAGTAATACAAAAGAAACAACAGAACCATCTAGAAAACAAATTCGGGAGAGACAGTAGTGCTCTAACATTTAGTAAATGGGACCAATTTACCTTCTCTCACAAGAATATCTAATTTACTTTTTCTCACAAGAATATATGTTAAAGTTTCCATGATGACTGAATACCTTGCGAAACCATCTTCTGTAAGAATAGTACTGTTTCAGTTTAAATTCTCTAAAAACAGTTACAGGTGCCCATACACACAGAAAATAGCAGCAAGTTACCTTTTTTTGCAAAGGAATAATTACTACAGTTTCCATGACTGACCTCAAACCATAGCTAAACAAGTAATTCTTTATGGAAAATGCTGTTTTAATTTAAATAATAATAAAAAAAAATAGTTGTATCTTAAAACTATATCAATATAGATACTGTTCTGCTTTTCTGTTATACATGGGACTTAGAAAAAAATCAATCTAGGTAGAAAAATATCTTAATCCAGTGAACAGAGGCACAGCTCAGAGCAGTGCAGGAAAGTGATAAGCAGCAATTAAGCAAAGCAAAATAAACAAACAAACCTAACTGAAAACAACTCTGAGAGAACTAGTGTGGTTTTGAAACTTGGGATATGGCAACAAAGTACAGTTGTGTAAGCTGAAATTACCATAACAGATGTTCAGATGACCACTGCTGCAATAGTCTTAGTTATATGGGTTATATCCTGCCAAGGATATAACAGCCATTCAGCTTCCAATGCTTCACGGCACCGTCCACATGTTCAAACTGTCAAGCAGCTTGAGATGAGATGACTAAAATATATATCTGGGTGCAAAGCCCTGCAGAACTTTCTGGGCTTAGCCTCCCTCTCTCTCTCTTTCTCAGTTAGCAGGAAAGGACAATACTAGGAATAACAAAGAAAAAATGTTCACACCATGGCATAAAAAAAAAAAAAACACGAGAAAATGGGGGGGGGGGTGGAGAAAGCAGCTACTGCAGCAGTGATCATTCAAAAATCTACTGTTATATTAAGTTCACCTTGCCCAACTGTACTATAGTATGTTCTTCATATTTATCACTGCTGTGGTAGCCTTAGCTACATGGGTAGATCACCATATCTAACTATATTTGAGAAAAGGAAAAAGAAAAAGGGTCCAGGACCCCCTGGAGAATGGTCCTAGCAACACTTGATCTAGACCTAGAGAATGAATCAAGCTTAAAATGCCTTGAAAAAATATGAGCAGAGGACCAAGTAGCAGCTTCTAAAATACTTCTAGAATCCAACCCTTTCCAAGAAGCCATAGATGAAACCAAGGCCCTGGCAGAGTGGGACATGACCCTGCCTGGAATAGATTTGTTACGGTGAATATACTTAATAAAAGTAATAGCCTTAGACAGCCATTTAGTAGTCTGTTTTGACAGAGATTGTCTCTTCTTCTTACCTTCACAAGAAATGAGAAACGTATCCAAAGATCTGAAAGATGTAAATTTGTGAAGATAGTACCTACATGGTCTGTTGACATCCAAGATATGGAGTATCCTTTATCCCCTGTTTTAGGTTCAGGAAAGAAAATGGGGTTATTGATAGTTTGCCTTAGTGTAGACTCTGATACCACTTTAGGCATAAACAAGGATTAGTTCTCAAAGAAACCCGATCCCTATGGAAAATGAAGTAGGGTTGGCTCACCAAAAGAGCTTCCAACTTAGATACCCTTCTTGCAAAATTGAAACCAATCAGTAAAACTGTTTTCCATGTTAAGAACTTCAAGTTGGTTAAATTAACGGGTTCAAATGGAACAAGCATTAGTTTCCCTAACACAAAATTAAGATCCCAAGGAGGAAACACTGGTTTTCTTGGTAGTGTATTATACAAAACTCATTTCAAGAACATTTTGACATGAAACTGTCTTGAAAGAGTAGGTTCCATTGGCAGATATGCCATAATGGCTGATAAATAAACCTTAATAGAAGAATAAGAAAGACCATAGGATAGTAACTCATACAGATGCTGTAAAAGCAGAGAACAACTAACCCTGAATGGGTGCTGGTTATGTTATTGACACTAACTAGAAAACCTTTTCCATTTGCTAATGTATGATTTTCTAGTAGAAGGCTTTCTTGCCTCTATTTATTACCTGCTGCACACCCACAGAAAACAGGTTCATAAAAAGAATTAAAACCCTAACATCTAGGCAGTCAAGTGAAGATTACTGATGTCAGGTGTGACACCCATGCCCTGGCCCAGCAATCAAGGAGCCTCAGTCCTCACCACTAACGCCAGTGAGGGGTGTCACATATAGGAGAAAAGGATAACAAGTACACACAGTAAAGTTCAATTTCCCTTAAGAGCACACAGAGATCACAGTCAGTCCGGGGCTGTTCACTCCCTTGCTCTCCAGGTCCCCAGTAAGACTCCCCACTGACACAGGTATAGGGTCCAGATCTCAGTCTAGTGGGAAAGCTAAAACCTCCAGCACCCTCTCTGTCCAACCAGTGCTTCGTGTCCCTGCCCAAGTAGCTGACACACACACACACACACACACACACACACACACACACACACACACACACACACACACACACACACACACACACACACACACACGCACACATGCACATACACACTTTGAGAAGAGTTTATACAACCACATAGACACTTCTGGGGAAGGCTGGCACAGGTTCTCTAGCTGTGCCCCTTTTCCCCAGACTATATGGTAATACCAGCTGCCACCACCCACTAATATTTATCAGCTACTCAAAGGCCCTTAAAAGGGTGTCCAATTATTACTGTGCAATATTGTATCCAATTGGTAGTATAGCCCATGGCTAAAGCTACTGGAGTAGCTTTGTACACTTTTACCAAAGGCATGCAAGTACTCTAAAGAGCTTAATTATCTCTACAAAAACAGCCACAGTCGAAAGGGTTTAAAATATTTAATAACAAATAATCAAAACACAAGACAATACTTTTACTACACAGTGCTAGTCAAGAGTTCAGAGATCACAGAGAAATACTTAAAATAATTCAGTAGTACAGTTCTGACATCATAGAAAATAGTCTAATCTTTCTAGTTTCTAGCTATTTCTAAGAGAAAACGCAAGTCTAAGATAAACTTACTTGTAGAACACAGGCAGAGTGCTGATGAGTTGGATGGTCAAGACAAAAATGCTTAGTTCTCTCTGTTTTTAGAATCACATTCCTGGTTCACATTACATTAGTCTTCACACTTCTCTAGGTTACATTACATCATTCTTCACACTTCCCTAGGTTCCCAGGTTAGCTGAAACTACATTTACATTCTTCACCTCTGGGCAGAATCCAGAGCAGTAAAGGACATTTATGCATGCAAATTCTGGCCATTAACTCTGGCCTTAAAACAATAGGCAGGATGCTCCACTCTAGACTTACTGACTCCGAGTTTTAACATCAAAGGGTCACAAAATGCTTTTCTTGGGCAGTAGAGTGCACTGTTGCTACATTTTTCCATTCCACATGTCACAATATTTTTACCATTTAAGCCAACAAGCCTGTGGTTTACATTAATATTTACAGATGACAGAATTATCTCCAAAATTCTATCTGGCTAGGTTGGCAGACTTCATCTATCTTCACCCAATCTTCACATCAGGGTGTATCAATTACCCCTGACTTGTGTGAGTAGATCCACTTTGTGAGGAAGCTTGTGATAATTTATCCTGAACATTTCCAAAAGTTGCAAGAAGCATGGTTGCCTGGGCCAGACATGAGTCCCCCAAATGATCTTGGGGGATTCCTTCTGAATCTTCAGAAATAGTCTGGATATTGCTGAAAAGGGTGGAAAGGCATACAAGAATATTCTTGTCAAAAGAAAAGAAAAGGCATCTCTCTTCCAGACCTTCTTGCATGGAATCCTGGAACAGAGTTTTGCCAATTGATTGTTCAAAGAGGATGCAGAGAGTTCTGCTTGAGGAACTCCCCACAGATGGATCAAATCTTGGAAGACCCCTATTCTGTTCTAGTCCTGCTCAGCTTGTCTGCACAGTTTTACTCTGACAGAAGGTAGGATGCCTGTAGAGTGAGACTGTGCAGTAAAGCTATATCCCAATCTAACAGGTCTAGTCTGCAAAGGGGATGCCCTCTCCTTGCTTGCTGATGTACCACATGACTGGGATATTGTATGTAAGGGTCTTTTTCATATGAGAGAATTGCACAAATTGTGAATTGCACAAATTGCGAACAGACCTCAAAGTGCTTTTTCTGAAATTGCGGTACTGTGAAGTATGGGATATTTGCCCTTTTCTCACTGTAGTGCGATCTCGGAGTTGGAATATATTTTTAGTGGGGGGGCAGCCCCCCACAATAAGAAGTTTGAGGTCCGGTACATTCGATATTATGAGCGTTCGCAATTTGTGCGATTTGCACATATGATATAGGCCGTCTGCAACCACTTGTAGAGGCCCTGGGATCAAAGAAGGTTCAGAATGTTGAGTGCCTTGATTAGAGCAAGCATCACATTGATATCTATGTGCTTGCTTCTGTTCTTGGTATCCCACATCCCCTACATTATTATCCCTCCATAAACTGCTGCCCAAGCAAAGTCTGAAGCATCTGTGGTGACTGATTGCTTTGGAGTAGGAATGGAAAAGGGAAACCTGGATTTAAGGATATTTGTTCTCTCCACCAAGTGATTTATCTTCTGACAAACCCCAGAGCTGAAAAGATAAATGGTGTTGATGGTGGGACCAAAGAGATTTCAGATAAAACTGTAAAGAGATATCAGATAAAACTGTATCTTTCTCATGTGGAGTCTTGCCAGGGGTATCATGAGAATCATAGATGTTATGATACCCAAAATGCTGAGGTATTCCCTGACATTGACCAAAGTCTGAGTAGAAAACCTTAGAAATAGATGTAAATAAAGATCTATTGTTTTCCTGTGAAGAAAAGCTCTTTGAACTGAGGCATCTTACTGACATACCAGGAACACAATTCTGGAGTCAAGAAAGACTTTTGAATATTCTCTGGAAAACCCACATTGTGCAAAAGATCTCTCACCCAAGGCAGAGACTCCTGATATTTTAATAAAGACTCTGCAAAGATAAACAAGTCTAAATATGTAAAATGTGAATACCCTGTAGCCTGCAATGAGCTATAATTGGGGGTCTATAATAGACCATCAAAGATTCAGTTCACTGAATGGCATTTTTGGTGCAATTAGATTGAACATGCCATTCGTCAAATTGTTCATACTGAGATCACAGTACAGTGAAAGTCAGAAAATGTGCCCTTTCCTTACTGTAATGCAATTGCAGAGTTGGTATATATAATTAGCGGGAGGTGTGAGAGGGCGCAGTAGCAGAAATTGATGAATGGCATTTCCGATGAAATGCTGTTCATTGAAGTGGGCTTTCACTGATTTAATATAGACCCATAATTGAAGCCATACATTTTGTGAACACTCCTGCTGCAGTGGATAGTTCAAAGGGTAAGCAAAGAACTGATAATGTGATCCAGCTACACAAAACCTTAAGAAATGCCTGAAGTCTGGATGACTAGAGATATGATGATAAGCATCTTTTAATCTAGTTTTACCAAGAAACTTGAAAGAGGAAGAAGAGGTAACAGGTTGTGAAGTGACATCATTTTGAGTCTGGCATAATTTTTTAGTTTAAATTTGGAAAATATGTCTGAAATATGTTAAAGATTCCCTGGATCAGCTTTCCCCTTTCATCACACTCTTTGATCAACTCTGCAATTGGGGGGACACTGGATCTCTATCCAAGGGAGAATTTAAAATATCATTTTTTAAATTATCTCAGAGGTGCAGAGTATGCAGCCAAGCAAACATCCTTAAAACAGAACCAGTGGCCATGGAAGAAGTATTAACAGAATCATACACTCATTACAATGAGTAGTAACCTGTGCAACAGACGAAACCAAGTTATCTAAACAAGTTTTTTCTTTACAAGAAGAAACTGTAGATAAAACATACATCATGCTTTCACAGTATGTTAGAGTAAACTTTAACATATGAGCCTGACAATTTAAAATTCTGAAACTCCAAGATCCTTTAGTATGTAGTTTTTTCCCTATACTTATCAATAACCCTCCAATCCTTATTAGAAAGAGAAGTATTGGAATTAACTAAGTACTAAGCAGCAGAAGATTCAACTAAGGTTGTAGCTCTTTGGTCAGGTTTGGGAATTATGTATAACAATTTAAAAGACTGAGGGATTTTATACATCTTATCTGCCTTAGGGACAGTTGTCTGACTATCAGAAAAAAACTGTATGCAGTAAGACACACATCTTTTACTGCAGACAGAGCAGGTGGACTTGGTGTAGGGTCTAGAAAATCCTCTTAAGAGAAGGAGTCCCTGCAGAAAGAATCAGAAGTTGACATATCCTCTGAGTCTGAATCAGAAAACTGAGGACAAAACCCTGAATATATCTCTGCATCTTCCTGTTCAGACTCAGAATATGAAATATCTTCAGGAAAATAAGCAACCTTCTGTTTTTACCAGAAACTATTGTAGAAAGGATTGGTGACCTGAATTAAACCACAAGCCTTTCCCAGTAAACTGCTGCTATCCAATCAGATTTGGGGAGGAGTAGATACAGTTTTGGTTTTCTGTTCCTTTTTAACAGGAAAAATTAAGCCAGCTGTGTTACTAATGGCAGACGCTGTTTTCCCCAGGAATGGGCACAGCATTCTGACATAACAGGGAAACTTTCCCTGTTCCATCTCTCAGGACCAACAGGAGTGACTCCGTTGCCCACTGAGGGGAATCCAACAGCTGCAGAGAACATGGCTAACACCCAGTCCATGCTCAGTTTAGGTGCTATACCAGAGCAAATCAGGATAAAAGATGAGTATTCTGAGGTACAACAAATAGCCACAGAAGTGTCATAATTTACTGTAGCAACACAGGCTGTTTGTTTAACTTTTTTCTTTTTGTGGCTGGAATAAGAACTTACCACTGGACCGACTATCTGTTCCAATATCAAGCTGAAAATGGTGCCACTTTCCCTGAGAAGACCAGCAGCAAATGCCAGTAAAATTACCAATCCACAGAAGTTACCTTTTTTTGTCAGAAAAAAAAATATAGTAGAAAGCATGTTCAAACAGCATGGCAGCCCAGCAACTGGAAATTAAACACAATTTCTCCACAGAAAATATATTATCAGTTAGTTTACACCACTTTAAAACTGACAGAAAAAAAAGAGTGCTAGGTTTAAAAGTAATTAACAGTCTCAAGAAACATGCCTAGCTTTAGAACATCTTTCCTGAAGAGGAAAGTAATAAAACATTTGTAATTATAAGAAAATGAAAGTTTTCCCCAAATAGAACTTATCTGTCCAGCAAAGGAAAGCACACGCAGACAGTCAATCCTCTAAAGCCTCAGAGGAGCATACTTTTTGGCAGCAGTAAAGATGTCCTTCGTGGTTCACTGTTACAGTCATCACTGTAGGGTTCTTCCTGCCAGCAGTAGCCCCCGAACGGCCAGAATCCCAAAGTCTGGATTGGGCACCAGCTGAGGTCGCATTTATCCTGACGTCAATGCGCCGGAAGGTATAAAGACCTCAGCTGATGCCATTTCCCCGGTCGTTCTTGCCACGCGATGCCCTTTGCAGTTCACTGATGCCGATCGGCCTGTTCCTGTTTGTTTTTGGATCTAATCCCAGGATTTTCATTTTTTACAGATAAGTACCCCATTGGGGAGGTCTTTTTCTTGCTCCAGTCAGATGTCAGAAAAAGTTAATAATTGTATTTCTTGTGGGAAGCAAATACCTTATAGGGATTTTCACTCTTACTGTATTCCCTGCCTGGGTCCTGACCACGACGTTGCTAATTGTGTGTTTTGTGCTAGATTTAATCAGCGTACTATTAGGCATAGATATAACTTTGCCTTTTACTATTTTGGAAAAAGGTTTAATTATAACATGTCTTCATATTCTTTTCCAGCTTCTGGGGTGTGTAAGAGGCACAGGGATGCAGACAGGCCTCCGAGGCCCACAGCAAAGGATGTTACTCAGTTATTGCCAGTTGCTGGTTCGTAGGTCGTCAGTGAGGCGCCTTTGCAGCCCCTGTTGTCCGCCTCTTTTGAACTAATTGCCTGTACCAACTCCGGTGTGAAGCTGATGGGGTCTTCAGAATTGCCAGGGACTGGACCTTCGGATACTGCTCCCTCAGTTGGGTCCGGAGCCAGTAGGCAGGTACCAGCTTCTGAGGGAGTTCTCAGGCCTTCACAGCTTCCTGTAAATGTGGATTTGGGTTTACATGCTAAATCAAAGTCTAAGGCTCCAGCTAAAGTGAAGTGGCTAGCGCAGGCACCTTTTGATCAGGGTCCTAGGCCTCAGAGGCAGTTGCTTAGGATGGCTGAAGATCTCTTAACTATGATCAGGGGTTCTCATCCCCCTCCTGACAAGAAGCCTAGATTACAGTCCGATTATGATTCTTCAGAACAAATTTCTGTTTTGTCTGCTTCTTCCCTTGAGCAGGATTATAATTTTCCTCTTTATGAGGATTCTGATGCTGAAGATTCCTTTCCTTCCACCTCTCCTCCTGAGGATTATTCTTTTGGTGAAACTTTGCATGATATGAGGGTGCATTTTCATTGGGAAAGGCAGGAATTCTCTGAATCCAAGAAAAGGCTTAGGGATTTTCTTCTTCTCCCACAGCGTAAGCCTCTGTCTATTCCCCTGTATTGGACATTGTTGATGATGTTTTTTCAGAAGCTTCTCTCTCTCCTGATTCTTTTCCCCCTACTCCGGCCAAACCGGATAGGTATTATAGGGTTCCAGATTCTCATAAATTTCTTTTTAAAAATCTTGATCCGGAAACAATTTCTCCGGGTCCTAAGGGTGTTACAGCATCCTCTGCTAAAAATCCTGTTCCCTTTGACCGAGAGTCCAGGGCTTTGGAGAGATGGGGTAAAAAGGTTTATACTTCTGCTACATTGTCTATTAGGTCTTTGAACTGTCAATTTCATATGATGAAGTATCAGCAATACCTTTTGTCTGTATTTCAACAAAAGATGCCAGCTGTGTCTCTTGGTGTGGATAATCAGGAGTTACAGGATTTATTGCATGCTATTGAACAAGTGGGTAAACATACCCTGCATTGTGGTTTTGATTCTTTGGAAGCTTCTTGTAGGGCTGCAACAACTTGTGCTGTTATTAGAAGACATGCTTGGTTAAGGGATCAAAGCATGCCGGATCAGATTAAAGCCAAACTTTTGGATGACCCTTTGCAGCACGATGTTCTGTTTGGGTCCAAAGCTGAAGAGATATTGAAGAAAATGGAAGACAAAGACAAATCTATGCAGACGGTTAAGGATTTTCTACAGGTGCAACCTCCTAGATTTAGCAGACACTGACCAACTAAACCTTGGTCCTTTCCTGGCTCGAACAGGTCTCAGAGAGGCAGATTCAGGCATTCTAGAGGCAGGGAACAGTCACAGTCTCATTTTAGGAATAGGCAGTGGAGTGCCCCCTCTCCCAAGGGAGGTGAAGATAAGTCTCAGCCCTACCGAAAACAGTCTTTATGACTCTCCCTTTCTGGTTCCAGGGGCTCCTCTCCTGGAAGCTCCTTTGGGGGGAAGGATTTCTCTTTTTTTATCAAAATTGGAACCACATAAACCGGTACAAATGGGTTCTGGACATAGTCTCAAGAGGTTACAGATTTCATTTCCACACTGCCAAAACCGAACGGTTGGACAGACCTGCCAAATCATCAGTGGGCAGAGGCACAATGCCAGGTTCAGTCCCTCCTGGCTATGAGGGCCATAGAATTGGTGCCAAATTTAGAAATAGGGCAAGGTTTTTATTCCAGACTTTTCCTGGTTCACAGGAAGGAAAATTCATGGAGACCAATCCTCGACCTCTCTGTACTAAACACATTCCTAGATATACCAAAATTCAAGATGCTCACTCTGCAGCAGTTGCTACCTATGTTGGGCAAGAACGCTTGGATGGTGACTTTGGACTTAAAAGAAGCTTACCTGCATATTCCTATAAGGCAAGAGTGCAGAAGTTATCTGCATTTCAAAGCGGGCTCGAAACATTACCAGTTCTCTGTGCTGCCCTTTGGCTTATCTACTGTGCCCAGGGTCTTTAGGAAGTGCCTGGCACCAGTGATGACGTTTTGCAGACAGAAGGGGATTCAAATTTACCCTTATGTGGATGACTGTCTTCTTCAAGCGGACAACAAAGACACTCTACTTCGGCATCTAGCCTTTGTGCAGCATCTTCTTCAGTGCCTCAGTTTCACAGTGAATCTAAAGAAATCAATCCTGGTACCCACAACAGATTACTTTCCTGGGTGCTCTTCTGAGTACTTCAACCCTGATGTCTTCCTTGACACCAGACAGAAAAGTGCAACTGGCTTCTTTTTTCCGACACCTGGCTTCAATGAAACAGCTGACTGCAAGAAAAATTCTGCAGGCTTTGGGTTACATGGCCTCCTGCATTCTGACAATACCATATGCAAGGCTGCATATGAGGAAACTGCAGTGGTACCTCAAGAGTGTCTGGTCTCAGCATTACCACAGTTTGGAAACAGTGGTCACGATTTTGCCTTGTCTCCAGCGAGAGTTTCTTTGGTGGGCCGAAGCCTGTCTACAGAACAAGGTGAAGCCTTTTTGTCCTCCACCAACCAACCAAGTTCTGACAACGGATGCTTCAGATTATGCATGGGGAGCCCACATGCACAGGAGATGTCTTCAGGGTGTTTGGACGAAGGAGCAAATGCACCTGCACATAAATTTGAAGGAGATGCTAGCTGTACAGAATGCCCTGATTGCCTTCAGGGACCTTCTTCTACCAGGACAATTGTTGATATGGACAGACAACACTACAGTGATGTGGTACATCAACAAGCAGGGGGGCTCTCACTCTTACCCCCTGTGCAGATTAGCCATGACTCTGTGGTACACTGCTCTGACCTACAGTGTCGACTTACAAGCGCAATTCCTGCCAGGGAAAGGCAACACTCTGGCAGACTTATTGAGCAGATGCATTTCAGATCCACACAAATGGATGTTGGATGTTCGGATATTCAGGATGATTATAAAGGCTTGGGGATGTCCAGACATAGATCTCTTTGCATCCCCTCAGAATCATCAACTTCCAACATTCTGCACAAGGACCTACCACAAACTAGCAAGGAAAGTGGATGCCCTCTCGTTCAGTTGGAAACACCTCTCAGTATATGCTTTTCCTCCCTTTCCTCTTCTACCTCGGGTACTTCTGAAGATAAAACAGGACAGACCGCATATGATTCTACTGGCTCCCAACTGACCTCGGCAATTCTGGTATTCCACTCTGACGAACTTGGTTCAGGAACCTCCCTGGATTCTGCCTCAAATCTCTCATCTACTGTCTCAATGGGATGGCCGGATACTGCATAGTCATGTCGAGACTCTGCATCTAGCTGCCTGGTGGATCCAGGGTCTGTAAACACCTCTGCCCTTTCCAAACAGGTATTGGATGTAATCCTTGAAGCTAGATGGCCCAGCACTAGAAAATCTTATGCGGGAAAATGGAAAAGATTTTGCTCCGGCAGTCAAGTCCAGGGTGATGATTCTTCTGTTCGGAACATTCCTCTGATTTTACAGTATCTGACAGAGTTATTACATACGGGCCTATCTTTTTCGTCTGTTAAGCTTCATGCTTCTGCTATTTCTGCACATTACGATACGGATCCTCTGATTTTTTTCTCATCCATTACTTAAACAATTTCTTAGAGGGGCTAAGAATATTCAGCCCCCTATAAGGGCTCCTGTTCCCACTTGGGATCTTAACTATGTTTTGGAGAAATTAACGTTGTCTCCTTTTGAACCTGCAGCTTCCACGGATTTAAAATTTTTGTTTTGGAAAACTGCTTTTCTTTTAGCTATAACCTCTGCTAGAAGAATTTCGGAATTGCAAGCACTCATGGCTGTGGAACCCTTCCTTATTTTTCATCAGGACAGGGTATCTCTATGGACTAATCCCACCTTTATGCCCAAGGTGGTTTCGGCAGTGGCCTTGAATCAGTCTATTCATTTGCCTACCTTTTATCCTGATCCTCAAAGTGAGGAAGAAAGTCTTTTGCACTCTCTAGACGCGGCGTGCACAGACAGCTTCATCTATACCTGGACAGAACCAAGATATTCCGGAAATCTGATCAGTTATTTGTCACTTATGCTCCTACTGTTCAGGGGAAAGCAATCACTAAGCAAACTATTTCCAAGTGTATTGCCCATTGCATCAAGTTCTGTTACTCTTATCATGGCAATCCAGTTCCTGTTAATGTTAGGACTCATTCTACCCGGGCTACTACTACTTCAGGGGTTCCTACCAAGGATATTTTGGAAGCTGCTACTTGGAGTTCTGTACATACTTTTTCTAAGCATTACAAACGCCCTCTCTATTCTAAATCCAGGGCAGGTTTTGCTTCTGCAGTTTTGCAAGGTTTTGTGACCACTCCCTCTGTTTCTCCTCCAGCCACCCTTTCTTAGCTTTGGGACTCAACCCTACAGTGATGACTGCAACAGTGAACCACGAAGGACATAGTACAATTGCGTACTCTTACCATAAATGTAGATGTTCGAGTGTGTTCACTGTTGCAGTCCGGGTTACCCTCCCTCCTATCCCCTCTTTTGTTTTTTCCTTGAGTATTGTCTGTTATGAGGTATTTTGGCTGCTGAGGTTTTGGGCATGGTTTCTTTTTTAGCCTTTTCTTTCTGGGCACCTGACATCTGGGGAAAGAAAAGAGGTCTTTATACCTTCCATCGCATTGACATCAGGATAAATGTGACCTCAGCTGGCGCCCGATCCAGACTTGGGGATTCTGGACGATCGGGGGCTGCTGCTGGCAGGAAGAACCCTACGGTGATGACTGCAACAGTGAACACACTCGGACATCTACATTTATGGTAAGAGTACAGTTGTAATTGTACTTTCTGAAGGGCTTCACATCTAAACATGTCTTTTAGTTAATTCATCTAGAGCTGCTTGATAGTTTGTATGTATAGCAGCTGCCCTGAAGCTTTGGAAACTGGCCAGCTGTTACATCCTTGGCAGGATATAAACCCATGTACCTAAGGCTACTACAGCAGTGATTGATATGAAGAACATTTAGTCATTTCTTGCAAGAATAACTACCACATATGAGGGTTGGGATTTGCTTAATGGAAAAGGTGTGTTCCTCACACACAAGGTACAGGGTTTGATTATCACATTTGAAATGGAAATTGGCTAGGCTTAAAATGGTCCACAAGGACAATTGGCCTAGCATTTACCTATGAACCTACAGTCTCCAAGATGGCCCCAAGACCTGGCTAAACATGAAAATTGTAATTTCAGTGTAAATGCTTCAAAAACAAGTATATGTCTAGGCCTCTTGTATTCCTTGTTGGTGCTTGCCTACTGCTGTTCATGTTACTATGTTCCTTTGAGACCATACAACACTGAACATCTCAGGAGACTATTGTTGGTGACATTTTTTTACTATAAGATGTGGAATGTGGAACCTGTAACTCTAACTACATGGGCTCTGTTGGTTAAACATTTAGCTCACTACTTCATATTATATGGGTTTATAACCATAGGTTCAAAGGTTGGTACTAGGCTATCAGCCCTAGGGCCTATACAAGCCTAGCCATAACAATTCCGTGGCTATTTCTTCCCACACTATTTACTTCCCTGGACCCCTGTCTAGCAGGGAAACTGACGTGATCCCCAGGGTGAATTTCCTTTCTCCCATCCAATCATCGAGGTTCCTTTTGAAGAGGGCCAAAGAAGCACTTTGCCTGACATGTATGGGCAATCTATTCCAGAGTCTGTGGAGTTTCTGGGTGAGGAACCTATCCCTCCAGCATGTTTTGTTTATTGTGATGACAAGGTTTAGATACCTGGAGCGTGTGGCTCTGAGGGATTGGGATTACTTTAAGTGTAGCATGTCCAACAGCTCTGGGTTTGACATGGCCTTGTATGTTAAGCAGAGATCGCCTCTGAGCAGACGATATGCGATAGAGTATAACTGGAGTTTTTTAAGGCGGTCAGCATAAGGCATCTGCTTTAGGCCTGTGATTCTTTTAGAGAGGTATTTCTGCGGCCTTTCCAGTTGTTAAAGATGTCTTGAGAGGTACATACCAAACAGGGCATTGTATTGTATAATGGGTCTAATGAGGGATGAGTACAGTGGGACAATGATCCTTTTTTCTGGATGAAAAGCCCTTAGTGATGAGGTGTGCCACACAGAAGTATTTCCTGACTGTTGTGTCGATGTGGTTATCGAAGGTGAGTCCACTCTCCACCTGTGTCCCTAAGTCTCTTATCACACTTTCGGTGTTTAGTGTACTGCCGCCTATATGGTAATTCACGAGTACATGTTTTTTTCCCAAAGGGGATAACTATACATTTCTTGGCATTGAGCTTGAGCCCATGGCTCTGGCACCAGGCATCTGTTCCTGTAAGGCCCTTTTGTAGAGTATCCACATCATTTGGGGATTCAATAATGGCTCCCAGTTTGCAGTCATCTGTGAACTTTGTTAGCCAGAGTCCCTTAGTGTTGGCCTGCACATCAGAGAAGTTGTCACTTGTCTGGAGTAGGATTTGGAGTCAGCTACTTTTACAGTGTGGGTTCTATCAGTAAGCCAGGTAGCAACCCATTGGGTGATGTAGGGATTAATGCCCAGCTTAGTAAGTTTATCTATGATTCCAGAGTGGGGGATGGTGTCAAAGGCCTTGGCAAGGTCTAGATAGGCTGTGTGGACCACCTTACCCTTGTCCATGGCTCGGGAGACTGATTTGTAGAAGTCCCTCAGGTTCAGGAAACAAGATAGGCACTTCACGATCCCAAACTGGGTGGGGTCCAGTGTTTGAAGGTTGTCAATGTCTTTGTTTATAAGTTCCATGATAATACGCTCCATGGCCTTGTAGATAAGGCTCGTCATACTGATGGGACGGTAGTTTCCGGGATCCAAGGTGGATCCCCCCTTGTGGAGTGGGATAACTGTAGCTCTGTGCCACTCAGTGGGCATGAAACCTGAGGTGAGTCTATGATTACACGTGACACTTAGGTGAGGTGCCAGTTCGTATTGTAGTTCATGTAGTACACAGCCCGGGATGTCATCTGGTCCCATGGATGCTGTATTCTTAGCTTTGGAAAGTGCATTTTTTTCCTGTGTGGTCATTATTACCAGAATTTGGCAATCTTCCAGTATTGAGATAGGCCATTTAGGGGGTGAGAGAGGGGTGAAGTTGGCACTGAATTGATCTGCCAGGATATTGGCAATATCCTTGGGATCAGTATATTTCATGCTATTCTGTTGTAGCTCAGAGCAGATCTGAGCATTGCCATTTATGTTCTTGACATAGTTATAGAATGCCTTGTGACTGTCTCTTGAATCTTTAGCAATTTTATTTCCGTAACTAGCTTTGGAGGATTTTATGAGGGATCTCAGTTTCTTACTGAGGCTGGCAAGGGAGTTTTTTTGCATCCTGGGATTTTCCTCTTTTCTGCAACAGTTTCTTCCTTTTGTTGTAAAGTTTGTTTATGGCAGGGGACCACCAGATTGGTTTCCTTTTCTTGGATGACAACATCTTGGTTCTATTTGGGAAGGCATGATTCATGCATGAGTGGATGTGCTCAAACAATGCCTTAGCGTAGGATTCAGGAGTTGAACTTTCTGTTCCCGTCTGCATGGGTGTCATGACGTTTGTCACTTCTGACTTGGGTAGCATGAAGTTGGCTTTGGAGAAGTTTTTTATGGAGGTTTCCTTACTGAGGGGGGTGGGTGGGATGTGGATGTTAAGGGAGATTAGCTTATGGTCAGACCTGACTAACGAGGAGGTGACCATAGGTGTGGAGCATCGATTTCCCATGTTGGCAATGACTAGGTCTAGGATATTGGAGCCCCTGGTGGGACTATGGATTAGTTGATCCAGGTCATTGGAATTTATGAATTCCAAGAACCGTTGGGCAAAGGTGTTGGTACATGAGTAGTTTTCACAGTTAATGGCAGGGTAGTTAAAATCTCCCAGTATTAGGGTGTTTAGTTCTGTCTTAATATTTTTCAGTATGTTTAGAAAGGTGTAGTGAGAATCTTGGGGTGTGGTGGGGGATCTGTTGCAAGCTACAATTTGGTTTGCAGTCTTACCTAGTGTTAGTTGCACCTAGAGAATTTCAGATGCATCGTGTTGGGCAACTAGCCTGGTGGCGTGAATATCCTTGGTGAATATTGACACTCCTTCACCTTTAGTGTTTTGGTCCTAGTTTGGTGGCCGAAAAGTGTGGTAAGAGTTGCAGCCTGGTATTGCAAGGGTGCTCTCTGGAGCCTTGAACCAGGTCTCAGTTACTGCACAGATATCGATGTTCTCCATTTTTAGGAGTGCCTTGAGAGAGTGCATTTTGAGGTTTAGACTTCTAGCATTGAGTAACATTACCACTCCTCTTACTCATCTACTGATGTACAAAGACTGCTCATGTTGTGAAATTATAGTCCGCACCAGGCAATGGCTTACACTTGGCAGTAAAGTTCTCTGCTACTATACTAGGGCAGCATCTGCAATGCAGGCAAACACAGAATTTCTAGGACTCTAAAACTGATACTGATTATCTTTTACTGCAATGTGTAATATCTATTAAACTATCTATATTTATATAGATATATCTGTATAGATATATGCCTTTATAGATGTATCTATATAGATATGGCCCTTTCTATCTATTTATCTTTATGATTGTGTGTGTGTGTGTGTGTGTGTGTGTGTGTGTGTGTGTGTGTGTGTGTGTGTGTGTGTGTGTGTGTGTGTGTGAGTGAGTGTGTGAGTGAGTGTGTGAGTGAGTGTGTGTGTGTGTGTGTGTGTGTGTGTGTGTGTGTGTGTGTGTGTGTGTGTGAGTGTGTGTATGTGTGTGAGTGTGAGTGAGTGTGTGTGTGTGATTCCTGCGACTGAAATGTACAATGACAGACAGTCAAAATGTTGAAAATGCAAAATATTGAAAAGTGGAATTTGCTCATTCCTCATTGTTGTCCAGTCCTGTTGTTGGTATATATTATTAGCAGGAGGTGGGAAGGTGCAGTAAAAGGTTGCAATATTTTATGTTTTTACTACTTTCTCAATATTTTAAGGTGCCAATATTAAGAATGAATCCCACATAGACACACATATATCTATATCTAATCTATATATATCTATATCTTTATCTCTCTCTCTAGATATATATATATATATATATATATATATATATATATATATATATATATATGTATATCTTTATATCTATATCTGTATATATATATATATATATATATGTATATATATATATATATATATGTGTGTGTGTATCTATATCTATATATATATGTAAATATATATATATATATATATATATATATATATATATATATATATATATATATAAAATCTATATAAATATATATATATCTATATATATCTATATATATATATCTATCTATCTATATATATATATATATATATGTAGGTTACCTTTAGTTAATCGACAGCCCGCTCCATCAAAACCAACTTCACTCACATGGCAGAACATCGACAATGGGACAGCTGACATTTCCTACACAGAAAGTAACTGTTTGGCCATCCCGAATTCAACAACTACCAGTAAAACCAATCAACTGATGTGGGGGGCTATGCACCCCACACCCCCTTCATAAATATTCCAACTCCGAGAATGCACTTCTGCGGGGTAAGGGGCAAAGTTCAGGTTGATGGCCAAATGCTTACTTACTGTGTGGGAAACCTTGGCTCTCCTGTTGTCGATGTTCTGCCGTGTCGGTGAAGTTGGTTTAGATGGAGTAAGCTGTCAATTAACTAAAGTAACCCATATATATATATATATATATATATATATATATATATATATATACACACACACATGCGTACATACTTGCACACACACACATATATATATATATATATATATATATATATATATATTTTTTTTTTTTTTTTTTTTTTGTGGATAAAAGTTTCCAAGAAGTACCAGGTTACTTACCAGGTGAACAAATAAATAAAAGCATTAAATCATTCCTATAACGTCCCCACTCTGGGTCAGTAATCATGTAGACTCGATCCTTACCACTGACACTGGAGAGGGACTTTTGCTTAGAATAAAAATGGCTACATCCAATATTTTCAGATGTAGTTCTCTACATCAAGCATAATTTTCCTTAAACTCACACAGGTAACACACTCAGTCTGGGGCATACCTCTCAACCTGGAAATATCAAAAATCTGGATAAAGGCACATGAAAAATAGGTAAAAATCCATGTGCTGATTAACATAAAATGTGCATACATAATTGCATAGCCCCACCCACTCCAATGGAATTGTGGGATACCAGCTTTTAAATGCAAACTGAATAACAGACAACCAAAATATGATCATGAAACACAAAATAAGCAGAAGAACAATAAGTTTTTTATTTATATTGATAATTGAACTTGTACAAAACTAAATTACAATTTTGGTTTAAAAAATAAAACTAACTGCGGCTATGCTTCAGCCTTCTTCATTCAATAACATAAAATATAAACCAGAACAAAACTGTTTTATTTATATTAGTAACATCTGAACTTGTATACAACTTTGAACTTGTATAAAACTAAAATACTCTTATATAAAAATAAAATTAACTTGTACTAGTCTACTACTACACATATAAAACAAATTAATTATTTCTAACAAGTACTACACTGTGTATCAGCTGGTGAATTGCCTTCAAGAACAAAACCAAGCGTAGGTAACCTGTCTCTCAATCTGTTGGTTCTACAGTTAGCACTCAGCAGTTAGTGATAAAGCTAAAAATGTAAGGGCGTGGTGTTGGAGGCCAGAACGCAAGAAGATAGTTTAGTTTTATAAATATTGCCTTTATGAAGTTGGTACAATAATACGCTTTGCAATATAATACATTTTCTGAAGCATATGAAGTCTGAGCCTGACACTAAATGCATCTGTCATTACTTTGCTTACTGACTTACTGCAGTCCTCATTCTGCCAATGAATGTACATTTCACAAGACAAAGCACCGTACGTTAGGACTATTAACTATATACCTGTAGGACGGGAAGCCCTACACTGGGTAAAAGTGCATAATACATTACTCAAACTGATATTACATAGTATCATAACACAGGTGCAATATTATATTATTAGCAACCACAGCATACACATACTATGGGTAAAATATCAAACAATTACTATCAGCGTACTAAATCTTTTAACTTTATACTTGCATAAACAGTTCTATTGATGACTTAATATTATAATTCAATATTATTTTCCATGAATATATTTAAGCTAACATTACATTGCAGTTTCTTATTCATTATGCTGTGATATGCTATTAATCACCACCCAGCATCCCATGATATAGTCTGTGAGATATGAGATGCAAAATGATGCATTGCATCAAAAGTCAGTACTGGATAAACTGAAATTAAAACCAGCAGAAGGCAGAGATACAGCTCCACAGAATTAATTATTTACTTATATGATGTCAGATATTATGGCCATACCTCTCAATTTATTAAAGCAAGAAATCTAGACAAAGACACAAATAATGGGCGACCAAACAAAGGCACATAAATGCACTCAGTGACACTTTTTAAATACTGCACTTCCAAACTTAGACTGTGGACAGAATAACAGATTTTGATTAGCATAGTATGAATTTTCTGAATGATGAATTCTGAAAATCTAATTCAATGTCTGTTGCCTGCCATTATTTTCTGACTTCAGTCCTCGAAGATCTGCCACTGCCAGTGATCTACCAGAAAATTACAGTTTTATGAGAAATGGACCTATAGCAAAATGCCAAAAGCTTAATTTCTTTCAGTAGTTTGAAGTATATTCAAGCACCAAAATGAAACATTTCCCCCAGACCTGCACTAATCCCTCCAGCAGTATGTTTACAAGTATGCACAAGCACCAAAATGAAACATTTCCCCCAGGCTAGGTTCTGATCAGATTATCCATAATTCTCAATGTAAACTAAACTTTAATATGGTCTCGATAACCTCAGCTTTTGAGTGGCAATCTGATACAATGCTGTTTAAATTTATTGGATTGCTAAGCCATTGTGTAATGTTAACATAGCTCTCAAACTCTTGGCACAAGAAATCTAGACAGAAACACAAATAACAGGGGGACAAAGGACCAAAAATAGGCACATATTTTAGATATTGCTCTTATAAACATAGTTGCTAGAATACCAGGGTTTTCATTAGAATGTATTTTCTGAAGGATATGATGTCTGAAACTAAAATGCCTGTCATTATTTAATTACTTCAATCTGCAGTGATTTAACAGAAAACTATAAATGCTATGAGGAACGAACCAAACATATAAGCCAAAAATCTGGACAGAGGGTTATGGGCTGCTTAACAGAAACAGCAAAATAATATAGAAAGGCTGCTCCTAGTCATATTTAGCATGGCTGAGCAATATTAGTAGATTGTCAGTTGGACATGAAAAGTGAATTTGCCTTCTGAGTTAATGTTTACCATCAAGAAACAATGTCCACCAAGGAGTCATGCAGTATAAAGAATCTGTTTTTAATTTACTTTTAATTGAGTAAATTTACTAGGCACAACTGCCCCTTTCCAGAGCAGATCAGAAGCCCTATTTGCAATAGTGACTTCTTCACAGCCACACAGTAGCAAATTTAGTCTGAGGGAATCAAACTTAAGATTACATAATACATTAGCAGCTCATAGCCTTAATCCTATAAAATGGCAGTCCTATATGGTTGGTTAGCAACATAACCAAATGGGATGTGAACTACAAAATCAATTACCAATATCTCACATCTTTAACTAGTCAACAACAACCATAGTCCTCAGTCTTAGGACACTGCCTTTCACATTAGGCATAACACATATGACAATCACTGATGGTAGATCATAATACTCCAGTATACTGATAACTGTGCCATTCTAAGAACAAGACTTGACCTGCCTACAGTCCAAGATACAGTACAAAAAGGATTGGAGGGCTCCAATTATAGCTGAACAACTCAAACCTCTCATACAGTTTGTGATAAACTGAGAGGCTGCCGGCCCAGCTAGATAGAATTTTGTAAATAATTTTATGATATTTTTAAATATTAATATGATCCACAGGCTTGCTTCACAAATGTAAGAAAACTGTGTTGTGTTTTGAGCTTCAAAAATGTAACCACAGTGCACCCTGCTGGAAGAAAGCATAAATGTGTATAAACACTATGCTTATGTAATGTATGTTTTATGGTACAAACTGGGACATAAAGAGTTAACTTGCTAACTCTAAGAAAATAATCTTATAAGTAAAGAATTGTATGACTGTGTGTGATCTCAAGCTAAGAGAAAGGATGTCTAGACTAGGAGCTTCTTTCTATTGTCTTAAGACAGAGATAATTACTAGGTTTCACATGTAAAATGTTTTTTATTGCTCTGTGACTTCCTGGCAGCTGCAGATCACAAAGAAGTGTTACATTTTAAGTTCTGTGAGCCTGGGAACTTGAGCAGAGGTGACAAGAATGATGTAACCTGAAATGACTCCGCAGTAATGTGTATTATAAATTTAAAAAACTATCTCAGAGAGAAAGAGAGAGCATTTTGTATTTTGTTTTGAAGCTGACAAATAACCAGCACTTCCCTTGCTCTGTAAGTAGGATTTAGATCTTAGTATTTTTTTTAGAGATAGATAGGAATATAGCAAGATTAGTCTAGCTGTTTTCTATATTTATGTCAGACTGTCCTATAATGTTGTTTTAAAGTAGTCCCTGTGATTTCTGAACTCTCTAGTGTCACTGTGTTGAATTAATGAGTATTGTCTTGTGTTGTTATTATTTATTATTAAATACTTTAAACCCTTTAACTGTGGCTGTTTTGTGTAGCGATAATTTAAGCTCTTAAAGTACTTGCATGTATTTGGTGACTAAAGCTGCAATCATGTCTGCTTTAGCTTGGTATATCTCTGCCAACTGGCTCCTTGTCAGCTTACCATACTCCTCTGGTGACATGCTTCTCTGCTCTCCCTGACTAAGCTAACAAAAAATAAAATTATTGTGATATGAGCTCTTAATGTTCACTGCATGGCTGATTAAGAGTACAAGCACCTTCAGTGATCACTGTATACAAGATACAGGAATTCAATCCACACCACTACAAGCCAATTAATATGTGATGTGTCTGTCTTACCACTATTGATTAATTAATATTTGATGTGGTTATCCCACCACTGACAAACAATTAATATGTGACACCCACTGCCCTGCCCCAATAATCAAGTAGCCTCAATCCCAACCACTAACACAAGTGAGGGATGTGCACATTGGGAAGATGACTAGTACACACACAGTATATTACAATTTCCCTTAAGAGCACACAGAGATCACAGTCAGTCTGGGGTTGGTTTCTCCCTCTCCCTCCAGATCCCCAATAAGACTCCCCAGAGGCACAACTATATGGCTGAGATCTCAGCCGAGTGGTCAAGCCAAAACCTCTGCACCCCCTCTGTCCAACCAGTGTTTAGTGTCCCTGCCCAAGTAGCTGACACACACACACACACACACACACACACACACACACACACACACACACACACACACACACACACACACACACACACACAGACACACACTTTGAGATTTGATTTATATACAAACATACAAACACTCCTGGGGAAGGCTGGTAAAGGTACAGTAGATATGCCCCCTTCTGCCAGACTATAAGGTAGTAATCACTGCCACCAACCAGCTCTTTATTAGCTACTATAAGGCTCTACCCAAAGGATGACCAATTCTGCTGTACAATGTTGCTGTTATCCAAACAGTAAGTGTGTCCAAACTTTTAAGGCTATTGGAGTGGCCTATACAGTGTCAACAAATACATATGCAAGTACTGTAAGAGCTTAAATATCTTTAAACAAACCAACCACAATTAAAAGGTTTAAATAGATTTAATAATAAATAATAAAAGCACAAGACAATACTCAATAACTCAATACAGTGACAACAGAGTTTAGAATCACAGGAAATATTTTAAAACAACATGCAGGAGAGTCTCACATAAATACAGTGCACATCTAGACTGATCTTACTATTTTCATATCTATCTCCAAGACAGATACTATGATCTAAGTCTTACTTACATAGCAGCATGCAGGCAGAAGTGCTGGGTGAATGTTTCTAGGTCCAAAGACAAATACAAAATGCACAGACAATAGTTCTTAAATTACTATCAAACATTTCTGCTGTGATATCTCAGATTACATCATTCTTGTCACTTCTGCTTTTAGTTCCCACATTAACAGACACTTTAAAATTAACACCTATGTGTCAAAAATACTTATCCCTAAGAAGTTGTTTGGAACTGGAAGTCGTAAACCAGTTAAATACTTTTAGATTTGAGCTGTAGACACCCTGTCTTTTTCTTGTATTGACTAACTGTATAACACATCGTAAAACTCTTCAGTTATTTTCACAAAGTTTACAAGTTAACTCTGTATGTTCCAGCAACTACTAAGAAAACACACATAGCATAGGCATATAGTTTATACACAGATCTGCTCTTTTCCAGTAGGGTACACTGTGGTTACATTCTTGAAGCTCAGTACAGAATATACAGTTAAACACACCAGTAGTTTAATACATACATAACATATAGTTTTCTTATATGTGTAAGACAAGCATCCAAATCATATTACTATTCACAAATAACATAGAGTTATTTAGAGAATTCCAGCTAGCTGGGCTGGCAGTCTTCGCATACAGATTGCTCCTTAAACCTAAATCTCTAAACTCCATTCCTAAACCTAAATTTCCCAATGACTCCTTAACCCAAAAACTTCTGTTCTGCTCTCTAAACCATAATCTCCCTTCTACTTCCTTTACACAAATACTAACATCCTGCTCCCTAACCCTAAAATTACACTCCTGCTCTCAAAGTCAAAAATCCAACTCCTGCTCCATCTCAATTACTGCCTGCACCAGCTCAAAATTGAGTTTAACAGTTACCAGCAGCTCACACAAACTACAAGTCACTTAGGTCTCTGGCTTTAAGACAGTGGTTTTCAAATGCTTTGGACAAGAGCTCTTATAGTTAACCTGTACATATCTGTTGCCCTCTCTCTCTCTACACACACACACACACACACACACACACACACACACACACACACACACACACATACACACACCCATATATATATATATATATATATATATATATATATATATATATATAGATACATATATATATATATATATATATATATATATATAGATACACATATATATATATATATATATATATATATATATATATATATATATGATTATCTAATGTTATGTCAACATTCACATTTGTCGACAGGGAAAACAACATCCACAACATGTCAAAAATGCAGATGTCAATGCAGCAATACACATGCACTGAGAAACAGATTGGAGCATGCAAAAAGTAAAATAAAAACAACATAAGAAACAATGTTTTTTGCTATACCCACCGTGTAGGGAGGGAATATATCCAGCACATTCCCTGCTAATTATATATAATAACTCAAAGATTGCACAAAATTAGGGAAGGGGAATATTCTCAACCTCAGAGAAGTATGAGATCTCACACATGTTGACCATTTTTTTAATTGACTAGAAGTGGACTGTTAAACAGATGCTGACCAAACACACTTGGCCTAACCATCTGTGTTAATAAAGAAATCAATAATATATATACATAATATAAATATATATATATATATATATATATATATATATATATATATATATATATATATATCGCATGAGAGAAAGAGAGAGAGGCCTATCAATATATATATATATATATATATATATATATATATATATATATATAAATATATATATATATATTTATATATATATGTATCAAGCTTAGTCACTCTTTTCTGAAGTCTGGTGAAAGACATAGCAACTGCCTAAAAATGTAAATTCAATGACTACACTCCAGCCAGCAAATCAGAAGCATAAATGTAGAAATCTTTGACTGAATGAGTATCTGCTTTTACTTAAACCTGATTCCAAAGTTATCTTGTTATCTCTTTAACAATATTGCATTTGTGTGTGTGTGTGTGTGTGTGTGTGTGTGTGTGTGTGTATGTGTATGTGTGTATCTATATATATATATATATATATCTATCTATATATATATATATATATATATATAGATAGATATATATATATATATATATATATATATATATATATATATATATAGATATATATATAGATATATGTATATGGATCTAGGACTATTGAACGAAAGTTCAATAGTCCGAATCCACAATCACCAAACACACTTTAATGAAAGAGCTTTTGATGAAAGTGCTTTCACCGAAAAAGCACTTTCCTTAAAGTGCATTAACCAAAAAAAAAAAGAAAAAACAATCAACTTTATGCTGTGCCGCCTCACACCCCCCCACACTTTAATATTCTCACTACGAGATTGCACTAAAGTGAGGAAAAGGGAATATTCCCTTATCCGCACCATAGTATGATCTCCGCAACAGTCATTCCTCCATGACTCCCTCTAGCTACAGGCATACTTCCGCGAAAGTGCTTTATCAGTAAAAAGCACTTTCACGGAAATATGCCCGGCTGTTTGTGCTTCGGGGAAATTATATATATATATATATATATATATATATATATATATATATATATATATATATATATATATATATATATATATATATATATATATATATATATATAGATATATATATATTTTTATATATATATATATATATATATATTTTATGTACACAGATACACACACACACACACACACACACACACACACACACACACACACACACAAACACACACACATTTTTATGCGTCTGTGTATCTTTGTGGTAGCATCTGCATGTTTGTGTTCAGCTTCTGTGTTGTTTTCCTTTTGCTGTCACTGAAA